>NC_089850.1:29111732-29411732 GCF_036373705.1 Amia ocellicauda | reverse complement strand
AATTTTCTTCTCTGCCTAGTGACAACATATGTTGATATGCATTCATCAGAGCTATCTGTGAAGAATTGCTTATTTTGGTATCATGCCTGCAGTCTTAGCCATGATGAAGGCAGATTTAGACATAGATTTGCTTTGCTTCAGTGATAGAATTACATATTTTGACATCTTGCACCTTATAGACTTCTTTAGCAGAACCATTAACCAGTCCATCCTGCTTGCTGCTACTCTATAAAACCTGCAGCTATACCTTGTGTCAGGGTCTTGAAGGTGAAAAGCCCTCAAGATGTGTGACAGATTGCAGGGTAGATCTTGTTTTTGTCACTAAACTAAACATTTTGCATGGAGGCGAGTAAGTGATACAAGCATCTCCCCTGGACACTGACCTTACTGTGATTGTTGGAGAGCGGGCAGCAGGAGACTGCTTTGTCAGTGCTGCTGGTCGTGACTTTTGCGGCTGCCGAATCTCTCTTCAAAGTCCTCACGTAGGTCACCTGTCTCTTAATGACTCCGTCTTGACTTCTCGAGTCCCCTGTGATGCCACCTTTCTCTGCTGAAGTCACCTGGCCCGCCTGGCCGGTGTTTGAGTCCACAGGAGTGTGACTGGCAGCAGCTGTGTGTTGGCCTGAGAAAAACGGCAAGGCCTTCTTGCCAAACTCCACATAGACCTGGAAGCAGATGAAGCCTGCGGTGAAGAGGAGACAGAGCACGAGTGCGAAAGCCTTCCTCGATTTGTCCTTGTGCATCCTGCGTCCCCGCTAGCCTGGACCCTTTCACTCTGTCAGGCTTGCTTTTCCATTCCAGTAGAAAACTAGTAGTTCTCCCATTCTGTCAGGCCAGTTCCCCCCCACCAGACTCCTTCCTTTCCATGCACTCTGTCAAGCTCAGTCTCCCTCCTGCCGTTGCTCCTCCAAAATGCATTGCCTTAGTTTACAGTGCTGTGTGTGACCTGTATACAAGCAGAGCATTTCTGCTAAGTGAGAAACTACCAGCGAAGGAAGGGGACAAATGTTCTGCTCTCATTGAGAAGTTTCAGAACGTCCCCCTGTACCTCCCCCAAACATTCACTGGGACACACCCTCTAACTCAGCTGCTCTGTAACTTTAAACCGAGCCATGCACGCTGATCAGCCTGCCACATAAGAGGCCTGTTCGCTTAATACCTCTCCAACTCAGAGGCTCACATCAACAGAAGAGAAAAGAACATTGAAATTAATGAGAATCATTCTCCCAATTGGGTTTGTGAGGTAGCATTCTTAGAATTTACACTTTTTTATATTCAAACACAAGTTGTGACTGAATAACTGCGTGTAGTGTTTTGACAAGGCTAATGAAATATTGTTAAGATAAAACCTTCATTCCAAGAAAGTATCTTAGATATATATTGATGATTCTCACATTTGTAATGAATCAGTGATAGCTTTATTCTTATCTAAATAAAATATAGCAGTGGAATCAATGAGAGAGATTTTAGAAAATAACTTAAGTCCAATTAACTCAAAACAAATGAGGGGCATTTTGATCACCTGCTACCTCATAAGCTGTATGACTAATTACCTCTATTTCCACAAGCAACTACTTAGAAAACAAATGAAACACAGATAATTGTTTATGGATGGATTTGAAACAAGAAAACCAAAATACAAGGGAACGAAAAGGCATAATCTAATTTAATTAATGGGTCTTTCAGAAGTAATTGTATAAAGGTAGAAAACAACTCAGTTAAATTAAATTTGCATAAAAGATGAAGCACCAATCAGGTTTCCTTATCAGCTGGTTTAAGACTATAGCCCTGGTTACGCTAAATACAATAACAGTTAACTGAAATAATGATTTTTTTAAGAAATATACACCTAGAGTGATGAAAACAGATTTTGTTCCCTTGATGTAAATTTCTTAAAGGTTTAAACTTTTTAAAAATATTATTCAGATGTAGCTATCTACATACACCAAGTGTATAAGGATGTTGAGCTCACCTTCACTAAGAGGTAACCTGTGCCATGCCAACAACAAATGCATTGCCATGTGATCAGGATTCTTTCATGTGTGAAAGTCAACCAATCCCTGTGAACTTACAACTTAAGGCATTTGTCTCCCAATGCAGTAACTGTACACCATGCATGCGTGTCCTAGTCCAGTGCATACTCTGCATAGCTGTGATGATTCTTTCCTAATACTTTATTTAATTCATCTGTGTTAAGTGGAAAATAGACGTGAACTGGAAACCTGCCACAGTTTGCATCTGGTTGTGATTCTTGATGCCAGAAACCAAGAAAGAGGTTAATACTGCACCCCACTGGACACTTGAAACTTGTGCTATAGATATTGCATTACAGAAAGACTGGTTGTGAACAAAATACAAGATCTGAAGTGTAAGATGACATTGTCTTCGGGATCCTTGAAAGGAACAATCTCTGTTCAAATAATGGCAATTCTGTTGAAACTTGAAAGACCTTAACAGTATTATATAGTGCCCAAACATCCAGATTAGATTATGTCTTTTATGTAGCATGTAATTAACAGCAATGCTCGAGCTAAACCAATGATAATGTGTCTCAGGTTGACCTGTGACTGCAATGCTGCATCAATATCGTTGATAAACATAAACCATGGGACCAAAGGAATGGAGCAGTGCAGGAATCCTCATTTACAAATGGCTTAATTGAGCATGGCAAGAGAGAACCATTATTTTTCAGCTTCAGGGAAAAAAGCATTGGAACAGCAAAGCAGGAGAATAAAATTGAGAACAGATAGTTCTTTGTCCATTCATTTACAAACAACTGCCTTTGGTCTGGATTGAAGTAATTTATTCATTGAGCATCATCATTTGGAATCATTCTTTCCATGACGTAGATTGTATGTATATATGTATGTATGTACAATATGAATGTATGATGTGGGGATACAAAATTGTGCCAGCAGAAGGTTGGAGGATGCATAGTAATACTGTAAATGTAATGCAGAAGAATGTTGGGTGGGTGAATTCATGGGGTGAATTTCCATGTTCTTCATTCTCAGAACTTGAAACTGTTCTTTCATTTTCTTTTCTTTCTGTTGTAAAGCATCAGTTAAATATAGGACCTCGTTTTTGAGCTACAACATTATGGAAGAGACTGTTTTTCCAAGTATGAGAAGAACTACGTGGTCTGATGCAATTAAATATAAAGCAATAATATACAATGAAAGCAATCTTGTTAGGACAATGCATTCAAATCCAACACATGCAAATGATTAAACAAGGAGACTGCATGTATTGCTAACTTTAAGCATTTGAATCATCAACACCAAATATTGTTTACTGATCTAAGAAGCAACAGCTATTCATTTATATAGGTTTTAATTAAATTCGTGTTTTTGTTCATTTGCCTTCCTGTGAAGCATTGAAAAGGTTCATGTTAGCTACACCGATAAGGACACAGTGTATATAAAAAAGGACAGAACCCCATAGAAAGGGGCAAATCTTGATTCAGCTTCTTTTGTTATCACATTCAGTGATTCAGAGGAGAAAATGTAATCCTCACACCATCATAAAGCATAGAGGAAGCATTTCTCATAATGAAAGCAAGCAAGCTATATAGTCACCCGAGAGCCGGAGAGATAGCTCCCCCTGCTGGCAGTGCAACAGGGCATAAGCAGTGTGTGCAATCCAGATGACTTATAGCTACACTAGTTGTGTGTGTGACCTTGTAATTCCTGAGCTTGTATTAAAATGATGGATACCATTTACAGCTATGAAAGACAAGGAGAAAATAATCATTAGGTCTTCAATTCAAGATGGAAGTGGAAGTGGAGAGATGTTTTACTACAAAGACAGGGCAGTTAGAATTAATCAAATGCCTATTCAATCAGTCCAATGCTTTACTATATAGGAGCTGTAGTACTGAAAACTATTTCCTAAGAGAGTGCAGGAAAGGATAAATGCCTGATAGCCTGTTTTATGTTAGAGTACATTAATCATTAGTTAAGGTTAGTGATTATTAATCAAAGTCAGGAGATTACATTACTGGGCATTTACATTAAATTGCTCAGGAAAAGTGAGCTAACAAGTTTTAGGGATAGTGTGTGAGTGAGGCATCACCTTGGACTGTCTGGCAAAGGCACACAATAAGAATAATAGGGTGGTGAAGTGGATGATAAAGCATTGTCCATAAATAAAGATTCAGCATATTGACTACTGCATTTGATTTTCCTGGTAAACTTTCCTTAGACTGTTTGGAGTACAACCTGTTGTGCATTTAGCAAGAGGCGAAAGGTTTTTTTTTGAGTTACCAAGTGCAGCCACACGTTAAAGAAAGTTAACATTGTTGACATGAGGGATATGAATACATAGGGGCAATCCACGTTCAAGGCAAACAAATTGACAGGGATCGTAAAAAGATTTGGGACAGGAACTCTTTTTGACCGATCGTGTAATAATTGACTCTAAACGAGGAGCAGGGTTTTCTCAGATCTTGCAATCTTTTGTTTTAGTTAGACATTAGCTGAAAAAAATATATACTCCTTTTCCGGAACACAAGGTTGCCTTGTGTCTATAGAGGGTGTTTGTATTGCACCCTTTGTTCTTATTTAATGTGACACTTTATGGTAGCAGATGGCACATTTTTGTGGAATGTTACTGTTGCCATGGTGCGGTGCTGAATGTCAGTAGATTGTAGTTCCACACAGTGTCAATAATACCAGCAAATGTATGAGTACAAGGAGAAGAGGGTCACAGCAACGGATTTACAAAACAACCGTCTCCTACATTTTACACCATAATGAGAGTAAAGTGCCTCTTGTTTGAAGTGTTTCCTTTGTAGGAACTTAATCAGTGGATATTAACTAGATTGCATGAACCCTTTTTAGACATGAACTTTGTCTACATTCAAAACCCAAGTGCTTCGTTCTTGATTGAAAAGAGTCAATTTTCTTAATGTCAAGTATTAAAAAACTAAAATAAAGATGTAATATTTATTTACACTAGAAGATTCAATATGATGTATACATTCTTAGGAATATTAGTTCAGTTTTAAATAGCTTGTTTGTTTTCAGTGCCTGAAGTCTTTTGAGTTATATTTAACTCAGGAAATACAAACAAATATAGTTTGTAGATCTGACCATTGGATTAAATTGACAGAATGCAGACATACTCTGTACTCGTATTAAAAGCTGTTCGCAGCTGGTTTGTGACTGTTCTTGTTATTTAAGGTACACAGTATAACATTAAAAAATAATGGTGTGGACTTCTTTCAATTAATTATCTTTATAAGATGTTGGTCTGCTCAACTGGTCTGCATGTTAAATCTCCAGCACTGTCATGGCAGAATGGTGCTGTGTGTGTTTGACTGGGCACACACCAGGTCAAGATGTTAATTTGAGTAATACCTCAATATATACGGCATTGGACATGAGTTAAAGGCCTAAACAACTGGTAAATTGTAATGTTCCCATCGTTCTGACATTTAATGGAACATTGATTATGATGTTGTTCTGACAGAAATTAATGAAAAATAAATAAAAGAGGTTATTGTTGAAATGCATAATATATCATTGTGACATAATTAGATAAGGGGAAGTCAGGCCATTTTTAAAATCACGGTTTATGTGTCAATTAGCTGTTATAGAGTATACCTAATATGATACATACCACTCTTCCATATCGAGTCAATCAATAAGCAACTTAAAAAATAAATAAATATAAAACTTACCAAATAATGGCGGATGTCAAACTTCAGCATGCACACTCTCAGTTCATCAGGATCTGTGCTGTCATAACATCCGGATCGTTGTTGCCACAAATCAAAATGCACTAGTAACCCAAAATCAATAAAATTCTAGCCAAAAACCAGTCCAATATTATTTTTATGAGGAAACCAAAATAAATCAATGTATGTGGTGTTTTCACACTCCACTACATTTACATAAATAAAAAAATCATGTTCCCATTCGTTAATGTAAATTGTATTGTATTGTAAATACAGTGAGGGAAAAAAGTATTTGATCCCCTGCTGATTTTGTATGTTTGCCCACTGACAAAGAAATGATCAGTCTATAATTTTAATGGTAGGTGTATTTTAACAGTGAGAGACAGAATCACAACAACAACAAACAAAAAAACACATTTCAAAAATATAAATTGATTTGCATGTTAATGAGGGAAATAAGTATTTGACCCTTTCGACTTAGTACTTGGTGGCAAAACCCTTGTTGGCAATCACAGAGGTCAGACGTTTCTTGTAGTTGGCCACCAGGTTTGCACACATCTCAGGAGGGATTTTGTCCCACTCCTCTTTGCAGATCCTCTCCAAGTCATTAAGGTTTCGAGGCTGACGTTTGGCAACTCGAACCTTCAGCTCCCTCCACAGATTTTCTATGGGATTAAGGTCTGGAGACTGGCTAGGCCACTGCAGGACCTTAATGTGCTTCTTCTTGAGCCACTCCTTTGTTGCCTTGGCTGTGTGTCTTGGGTCATTGTCATGCTGGAATACCCATCCACGACCCATTTTCAATGCCCTGGCTGAGGGAAGGAGGTTCTCACCCAAGATTTGACGGTACATGGCCCCGTCCATCGTCCCTTTGATGCGGTGCAGTTGACCTGTCCCCTTAGCAGAAAAACACCCCCAAAGCATAATGTTTCCACCTCCATGTTTGACGGTGGGGATGGTGTTCTTGGGGTCATTCCTCCTCCTCCTCCAAACACGGCGAGTTGAGTTGATGCCAAAGAGCTCGATTTTGGTCTCATCTGACCACAACACTTTCACCTAGTTCTCCTCTGAATCATTCAGTTGTTCATTGGCAAACTTCAGACGGGCCTGTACATGTGCTTTCTTGAGCAGGGGGACCTTGCGGCGCTGCAGGATTTCAGTCCTTCACGGCGTAGTGTGTTACCAATTGTTTTCTTGGTGACTATGGTCCCAGCTGCCTTGAGATCATTAACAAGATCCTCCCGTGTAGTTCTGGGATGATTCCTCACCGTTCTCATGATCATTGAAACTCCACGAGGTGAGATCTTGCATGGAGCCCCAGACCGAGGGAGACTGACAGTTATTTTGTGTTTCTTCCATTTGCGAATAATCGCACCAACTGTTGTCACCTTCTCACCAAGCTGCTTGGCGATGGTCTTGTAGCCCATTCCAGCCTTGTGTAGGTCTACAATCTTGTCCCTGACATCCTTGGACAGCTCTTTGGTCTTGGCCATGGTGGAGAGTTTGGAATCTGATTGATTGATTGCTTCTGTGGACAGGTGTCTTTTATACAGGTAACGAGCTGAGATTAGGAGCACTCGCTTTAAGAGAGTGCTCCTAATCTCAGCTCGTTACCTGTATAAAAGACACCTGGGAGCCAGAAATCTTGCTTGATAGGGGATCAAATACTTATTTCCCTCATTAACATGCAAATCAATTTATAACTTTTTTGAAATGCGTTTTTCTGGATTTTGTTGTTGTTATTCTGTCTCTCACTGTTAAAATACACCTACCATTAAAATTATAGACTGATCATTTCTTTTTCAGTGGGCAAACATACAAAATCTTGTGCATATTGACTTCGCTCTCGTGAATCATTCAGCGCAGACGCAAACCAATTGAGCCACATGTTCACAGACATCTTTCCTACAAGGTCATGGGTGACAGTCAAATGCTGCACAGAATAAGAGATTCGGGGGTTTTAACACACAAGAAAGTTTACAAACGAGAGGAGGCCATTCGACTCATCGTGCTCGTTTGGTGTTCATTAATATCTAAGTGATCCAAGGATCCTATCCAGTCTATTTTTAAATGTTCCCAAACTTTCAGCTTCAACCACATCGCTGGAGAGTTTGTTCCAGATTGTGACGACTCTGTGTAAAGAAGTGTCTCCTGTTTTCCGTTTTGAATGCCTTGAAGCCCAATTTCCATTTGTGTCCCCAGGTCTGTGTGTCCCTGCTGATCTGGAAAAGCTCCTCTGGTTTGATGTGGTCGATGCCTTTCATGATTTTGAAGACTTGGATCAAGTCGCCACGTAGTCTCCTCTGTTCCAGGGTGAAAAGGTTCAGTTCCCTCAGTCTCTCAGTAGGACATTCCCTTCAGACCTGGAATAAGTCTGGTTGCTCTCCTCTGAACTGCCTCTAAAGCAGCAATATCCTTCTTGAAGTGTGGTGCACAGAACTGCACACAGTATTCCAGATGAGGTCTAACTAGTGCATTGTACAGTCTTAACATTACTTCCCTTGTTTTAAATTCTACACTTTTGACAATATACCCTAGCATTCTGTTTGCCTTTTTTATTGCTTCTCCACATTGTTTGGATGGAGAAAGTGAGGAGTCCACATAGACTCCTAGGTCTTTCTCATGCGTTACTTCATCTAGTTCTATTCCTCCCATAGTGTAATTATAGTGGACATTTTTGTTACCTGGATGTATTACCTTGCACTTGTCCACATTGAATTTCATTTGCCAGGTGTCACAACTGAATATTATCTAAGTCCCTCTGAATAGCCTGTGCTGCCAAGATTGTATCTGCTGAGCCACCTATTTTAGTATAATCTGCAAATTTGACAAGTTTGCTAACTATCCCAGAGTCCAGATCATTAATATAGATTAGAAAAAGCAAAGGCCCTAGTACTGATCCCTGTGGATCTCCACTAACAACCTCACTCCAGTTAGAAGTGACTCCTCTAATCGACACCCTCTGTTTCCTATACATCAACCAGTTCATAATCCATCTAGCAACATTTAGCAACAGTAATGAAAACAACAATGGAGAGTGTTTCTGCCACTTTCGTATTTATAAAAATAAGACATAATTTGGAATTCATTCAAAATACACAAAAAACTGTAGCCCAAAATGTAGGTACCCAACAAAAGCATTTTTTCCACCCACAATGGGAAATAAACAAGGTCAATCGGGTGTGAAACCCTGTCTTCATCACTTGATTTGTCTTCCCCATTGCAACAATTAAGTCAACCCTGTGTTAACATTTCATGGTCTTACTCTTTGATAGTTAGTTAGTTAGTTTGATAGTTTCCATAGACAACATGAAATGTTACTGTGTCCTCGACTCAACTTTTACCTTCCAACATCAGGGGAGATCAACCTACAAGGGAGATTGTTTATGCAAGAGATATGCTACATTCAAAAAAGTAAAAAGAAAATGGCATGCATTCCAACATTGACACCACTTCATGACCATCACCACACTAATGCACCCTTCTCCAGAGGAGGTGTTCAGAGGGGAGAGTTCAATGAGGTTTACAGTATATGAATTCCTTACAGTGACATAATCCCTCACTAATTAGAGTGCACATTTTTGGTGTTGGTATTGGGTGACTATACACGCTACATATCATTTCACCATCTTCATTGCATCTCTGTCTGTTGGTCTGGCTGTTCAGTTGGGTATTTATCTTCACCAGTGTTGTGGAAGCATACTTAAATTGAATACAAAATATTATTTCTGTCTCAGCTTCTTTGCTTGATTCAGCTAGTTACCAAAGTAACAAGCATTAGGTTAAAGACAAAAGACAAGAAACACTTTCATTGAAAGTAAATGGAAGTGAAAGGAAGCCTCCAAAAATATGGAATATTTAATAAGACCATATTTATATATGTGAGTTATGGGGAATACAATAGGCAAAACAGTAAAATGTCATTTGTGCTTTGTGTTCAATTTACATTTCTTTCTGGTGTGATAAAAATAAAATTGAAAAATACATTAATCTGCCCTTGAAATGTGTGTGTTGCTTGATGGTAATGTCCCTTCAGGTTAAATTTACTTAAATAAATAAATAAGAAACAACATCTCTGGCAGACAATGCACATTGCAACAGTGTAATCTTTGGAGAGAGAAGGCAGGCTACAATGGCAACTGTAATGTAATTCAGTGTAATAGTACAGATATGGCAGCTCCAAACAAAAGAACACTGGATCTTTGGAGCAGAGGAGGGAGGCAGCACACACTCAGAATGGCAAAGTTTTTAAAATGAAATAATAATGAATTTTGAAGCCACACAAATACACATATCATATACTAACTCTAAACAGATTGATAGCACGTGCCTGCCATCTGTTGGAGACATATAAAATGTCATTGGTTTGAACTGCACCACCACAAGGAACTGTCTGCAAGTGTGTCATTGAGGTTCTTGTAATGATCGAAATGTTATAAAAATGTCTGGCTGGCCATTGACATTCACAGAGCATAGTTAGTGCTATTCAGTTGTGCTCTGTCCTCTCCTTGTTGAAGCCTGTATATTGTATTCAAAATTAAATATTTGATAAAAATCACAATTACATTTTATTACACCCTCCTCTTCTCCACACTTCTTTCTAGATGCAAAGCTTCGTTGTGTTTCTTTACCTTTCCAGTAATGTAATTTAAAATACTCTGACTTTTGCACAACAATAAAATAAAATGAAAAACCAGCCCCCCAAAAAGAGATTTGTGTAATTAACTACATATAATTTATGAAAAAATTGCCATGTACCTAGAACTTTAATCTATCACTGTAAAAGATCGGGTTTTTATACAGTTTCTTATGATCATGTTTAATTTAACGTCTTGTTTGCTGTGTTGGAAGTGTCAGTGGTCTGGTGACTACAAAAAAAAAGATTATAAACACAGCACTAAGAAGATAAATATAGAGTAAGTGCAGCCCAGGGAATAAGCAGATCAAAGGCAATGCAATGGAAGCTTGGCTCTTTGTGACTTTGATTTATAATGTATGAGCAGCCAGAAGGTGTTGCTGAGGGGGAGTGGAGAGATGAGCTCTCTAATGCAGTGACTTACCCGTCTTTCTCTCATTCTTCTCTTCACACTTAACTACTACTGGTGATCAATGTTTTCAGCTTAGCACATGCTGCTGCAGTAATGCAGGTTCTTAGATTGCTTGGGTACATGAAAAATATTTGTTCTTCCACTTGTCTGTGTTCTGCAGGGTGACTGTTTTGTGGGAAGGACTCAGATTTGTAGCTAGTCACGGGGTGTCTCAGTAACAGAAAGGTGATAGTGTTCGAGGCTAGTATTTAGCATGAGAGACTGATTTAAATGGTCTAACCACAAAAAATCCCCACACAGGTAGAACTATCTGCTGTGCAGTGAAAGTCTTTTTATAAGTTATAAACACAATATAACACAATATAATATAGCCTACATAATATGAGTATGTGTGAACCCAGTCTTAGTTAATGGCAGGTAAAGTTTGGGATCACCTGGGGTAGTATGGACAAGATGTCCAAGAAAACTGATCAGACCAGCAACTCCCATACGCAACAAATAGTTTAAAAAAGCATTTAAGAAAACACTCAGTTGTAGTTTGAATTGATGCCAGAATGTTAATTAAAATGTTACTGACTGTTTTTCTGAAGAATTAGTCCTTCTGTTACTGATTAGCACACATTAAATGCACTGATGACTTTCACACAGTAGAGGGCCCTCAACTAAAAAACAGTGTGGAAGAGATTACGGACATATAATTGTGAAAATAAATCATAAACTAAGCCTTGAAAGGAGTAAAGTCCATGGCTAAACTGTAACCTTTAGCAAAATAAG
Organism: Amia ocellicauda; assembly: GCF_036373705.1. Taxonomy (NCBI): domain Eukaryota; kingdom Metazoa; phylum Chordata; class Actinopteri; order Amiiformes; family Amiidae; genus Amia; species Amia ocellicauda. The sequence continues at coordinate 29,400,230 of NC_089850.1, read as the reverse complement.
TCTTGACACAAATCCACCTGGGAGAATTCCACATAAAATACATCTGTGTTGTCTTTTTAAAATGCTCTGCAACACACAGTTCTCACATTAATTACCATTGCGTTCATACTTTGGGGAATTAACTTTTCTGCTGAATGAGACACAGAAGGGTTTTATTATTGAGCCCCTTGTACATACTTCAGGAGCTTATATCAAGAGCTCTTGCAGTTAGAACAATTATAACTATTCGAATATCAAGTTTTGTGTTTTGGTTTTGAAAGAATGGTGCCCATTTAGAGTCATGGTAACTGCATTATGAGCATAGCAAAGTCTTTCTAACTTTTCTAAAGACAAATCCACAGGGGAGAGAGAGAATAAAAAGGCAGTTAAGCTGAAGTGGAATGAGGAGTTTGGTATACTGCAAAAACTGAAGTACTGCATTGTGATTCCAGGGGTATTTACAATGAAACACTGTACGTTTACCAGCTGTGAAGGAGGAGTGGAGAAGGAGTCAAGTTTCTATTGGTTCATCTCCAGAAGGAGAAGGAGGTGGAGAGCACAGCCACACACTGGCTATGTCTTTTAAAATTATGTATTTATTAAATGAATTGGAAAAACAACATGCAAAAATATGCTGTTTTCCAGAGGGTCCAAAATTATGTAATTATTCCAACCATTACAAAAATATTGCTGATAACAGAGTAGGCTGTGTAACACAGATCAACACAATCAACAAGAGTTGTGCTACATTTTAAAACTACCTAATATTCCTTCTCACTACCAATCAATTATCTTCAGTGTATCTGAATACAGCTCAACTACACTTGCCTACAGTATATTATGTTATATTGCTATTATCCAACAAGATCTGACTAAAGTATATTATCTCTCAGCTCCTGAATGTTTGGGTCGTTGGACAATTTGCGTATAAAGGTTTGTATGAAATGAGTAGAGTAGAGAGTACAGTACAGTAGAGTTGTGATGCTCTTGAGCAAGAAAAAAAATGATACACTATCTTAACTTTAATCCAAATATGTTTGTTTCCTGTTCCTTCAGAAAGTCCTATGTGCTGATATAAATCAGAATAAAATGAAATTAATGTAAAGCACACTTATGTTCAGTGACAGCCACCCAGGTCCCGTGTGGAACTTGATAATCTAGTTCACACTGTGAATCTGCAGAAAGCCACATGAAATGTTGTTTTGAGGATGGTGTCTGTATAGGTGCTGACATCATTATAAATAGAAAAGTAATTATTCCCTGAATGAAGTTACTGCCTTCCTTGTGGGTGATTTTGCTTGAATTTGATATAAATCACTAAATAAATTACTAATTGAACTGGCTTCAACACCATTGATACTGTATGTTAATTAGGCAATCAATGCACTATTCTGTACTTTTCCCCTCCATTCCACATTTTTAATAATTCCTTATTAAATATATTGGAAATAAATAGAAGTTTGTCTCACACTTTGCTCAAGTAATAGTAGCTTTATTTCAGGTAGTATTCATGTAAGTAATAACATAAAACACAATACGCAATAAAAATGAAATAAATGTATGGTGATAATTGTGGACTCTTCAGTGATGCCTAGATTGAGAAGACTGCAATTTGTACCTTTGCTTTGAGAGAATGAACCGCTACATATTGTACCTATCAACATATCCCTAAGCCTTTATATCCCATGCTAATGTATTTTGGATGCATTCACTGGATTGCCATAACTGTTCTACAGTGACTTCTAATGTTGGTTATTTAAGGAAATAACAAAACATTATTTATATATAAAATATGTGGATTTCAACTTTTTGGCTCCCAGACTGACATGTAATGAACCCTGTCCTCTTCTGGGACAGTTTATTTAGGCAAAAAGAGGATTAGCTTATGTTTTTCACCATTGTTTGCACAAGCATCACATGAAAACAAACACCTTATGGAAACTTGCCTGTTAAGGAGGCAGTGTATATACTGGAATACAGCCCAGATATTTGACTATCTCCACCATGGAATTGCTGCCCACTGAGTTTAAAGAACAAAAATAAAAACAAAACAAAAAATACCAAAATGAAGGGGCAGTGGAAATATACACCACTTCTTCTTCTGCCAAAAGGACTGACAAACACTAGAAATTTGTTTTCATATGTCAGTCATGCAAAGAAAGGGAAACAAAGTTCAGAGTTTCACACTTCTTAATTTAATGTACCTACTCTCTAACTACCTACTATACATTACTTACAAATCTTAGGGATAAATTCACCTTCTTAATGCCCTCTATGTAATAGCATAGGAGTCTATCCAGACTGCCAGTGAAATGCCTTGGCAGAATGCAGTCAGTTTTTTTTCTTTTGTCTGAGATGAGTCACAGGGGCCCATCGCCAATACAGAGGCCAGCAAGAAACAGAGAAGGGGAGCATAAAGAAATGTGAAAATGCGTTTGTGGCAACATTGAGGCAGCACATTTTAGATTTAAAACCCAAATGTACAATATCACTAAGAAAGTCTTAAACATACATGCCACATACTCATTATTTATCTGTAGGCTTATGTTCAGAGTATGTTCCTAAGACTGCAGAGTGAAGATAAAGCTGTGCTTAGTCTTCCTGATACCTCCCCTCATGAATGTAATTTATTTCACTTTTCAGAAGCCACTAGGCTTCCAAATGAAAAGTCAGGTGTTCTAGAGTTCATCACTGTTGTAGCATGGCCAAGCAGTCAGTAAAAACAACCCTTCAAAGCTGAAGACAAAATAACTCTGGAAGGTAGCTATATTAAAATTTACTGGGAAAACAAGAAGTTGAGTAGTCTTGTAGTCCTGAATTAGGAGGGCTGTGATCACCTGCATGAGGGAAGTGCACCTCATTGCAAAATATGTATTTGGATTGTGAGAGAAGAGTGTAGGACTATTTTGGAGTGTTTTCTCTCTCCACAGATCTGATACAGTGTGATGAAACTTACAGGTGTGACATGAACAACCTGATCCACAGCTGCGTGTGGAAGGACACGCAGGTTTATAATTAGACTCATCTTAACACATTGATAAGTCACTGAGAACACTCCAGGTTTACTATAGTAATGAGTATGCGCTGATAAAGCTCAGTGTCCTTCTGAGAACACAAAATTGATATCCCCAGTATTTCATTTCTCATTTGCAGTCAGCTAACTTTAACTACAGGAGTCTTTGAACAGTGAACTGCTGTTCGTGGGACTCCCTTAAAATAAACATCCTCATATTCAATCTGCCACAGTAAAGTAATTTTTGAAAATGGTCTGACATTTAGCCTAACTATTTTTTGATGATGGCGTATAAAACATATTGACAGGCTGTACAGTTTCTGTATAGCCTAATGACAGCCAGTGTTTGGGCTTTTAGATCAGTTAGAACATAAGAAAGTTTACAAACGAGAGGAGGCCATTCAACCCATCGTGCTCATTTAGTGTCCATTAATAACTAAGTGATCCAAGGATCCTATCCAGTCTATTTTTAAATGTTCCAAAATTTTCAGCATCTACCACATTGCTGGGGAGTTTGTTCAGATTGTGACGACTCTCTGTGTGAAGAAGTGTCTCCTGTTTTCTGTCTTGAATGCCCAATTTCCATTTGTGTCCCCGGGTGCGTGTGTCCCTGCTGATCTGGAAAAGCTCCTCTGGTTTGATGTGGTCAATGCCTTTCATGATTTTGAAGACTTGGATCAAGTCCCCACGTAGTCTCCTCTGTTCCAGGGTGAAAAGGTTCAGTTCCCTCAGTCTCTCAGTAGGACATTCCCTTCAGACCTGGAATAAGTCTGGTTGCTCTCCTCTGAACTGCCTCTAGAGCAGCGATATCTTTCTTGAAGTGCGGAGCCCAGAACTGTACACAGTATCCAGATGAGCTCTAACTAGTGCATTGTACAGTCTGAACATTACTGCCCTTGTTCTCAATTCTACACTTTTGACAATATACCCTAACATCCTGTTTGCCTTTTTTATTGCTTCCCCACATTGTTTGGATGGAGAAAGTTAGGAGTCCACATGGACTCCTAGGTCTTTCTCATGCGATACTTCATCTAGTACTATTCCTCCCATAGTATAATTATAGTGGACAGTTTTGTTACCTGCATGTAATATCTTGCACTTGTCCACATTGAATTTCATCTGCCAGGTGTCGGCAGAATATTATCTAAGTCCCTTTGAATAACCTGTGCTGTCGAGATTGTATCTGCTGAGACACCTATTTTAGTATCATCTGCAAATTTGACATTTTTGCTAACTATACCAGAGTCCGGATCATTAATATAGATTAGAAAAAGCAAAGGCCCTAGTACTGATCCCTCTAGATCTCCACTAACACCCTCACTCCAGTTAGAAGCAACTCCTCTAATCGACACCCTGTGTTTCCTATACATCAACCAGTTCATAATCCATCTACTTACATTACCCTGAATGCCTACAGCTTCCAATATGAGGATCAGTCTTTGGTGTGGAACCTTATGAAAAGCTTTCTGGAAATCTAAGTATATCATATCATATGCTTTCACATGATCTACAGCTGCAGTTGCATGTTCAAAAAATTCTAATAAATTAGTAAGACATGAACTGCCTCGTCCAAGATACTTCAATTTTTGCCCTTTATCTGTTTCACTTCCTCCTCTATTGACCTCTTGCTGTTGTAGTATTGAAAAAACCTCTTAGCATTAGTTTATTTCTATTTCCCTCTTTGCTTTCCTGATCCCTTTCTTTAGATCTCTTTGCAGTTCAACATATTCTTTGTATTTTGTTTCGTCCCCAACATTTTCATTCTCTTTATTTTTTTTGCATACTTCTATTTAACCATTTTGGCCAATGTTTTTTCGTCCTCAATTTTCTAAGTTTTGGTACAAATTTCTCCTGAGCCTCAAGTAGTATATTCTTAAAATACAATCATCCATTTTCAACTGACTCTGTATCCAATGTGCTCCAGTGTAATTCTTTTAAGTGCCGCCTCATACCTTCAAGGTTTGCTTTTCTAAAATTGTAGACCATTGTATTAGACTTGGTCCTTGTTTTTTTAAAGAATGCCTCAAAGCTAACCATGTTGTGATCACAATTTGCCATTGGTTCTCTAAATAGTGTCCCTCTGACTCTATCTTGGTCATTTGAAAATATCAAGTCAATGCATGCACTCTCCCTGGTTGGTTCCCTGACAAATTGAGTTAGAAAGCAGTCATTTACCATTTCAACCATTTCTATTTCTGCTTCTGTAGTCCCAACCGGGCTTTCCCAGTCTATGTTTGGGAAATTGAAATCCCCCATTATAACAGCCACATCCTTGCTACATGCAGTCCTGATTATATTGTATAATGCAACATCTTTCTGAATATCAATATGAGTTGGGTGGTCTGTAACACACTCCTACCACTAATCCTCCAGATCTCTTGTCCAAAAGTTTCACCCACAAAGATTCTGTTCCGTTACTGGGATCTAATTTTAGTTCTTCTGCCTCAATGTAATTTTTCACATATAATGCTACCCCACCTCCTCTTCGATTTTGCCTGTCTCTCCTAAACTGTGTGTATCCTTCTAACTTGTATTCATCCCCATCGTTTTCTGTAAGCCATGTTTCTGTCACTCCTACAACATCGTAGTCACATGCCAGCACTGTGGCTTCTAAGTCCAACATCTTGTTCCTTATACTCCTGGTATTGAGGTACAAACATTTCAGGAATTTCCTACTAGCGGGTTCCCTTTGTTTTCTTTCCTTAGAGGAACATCTCCCATTGTCAGAGCTCCCTGCCCCCCTGGTCCCTAGTTTAAATGATTCTCAATTTCTCTGTCCATACGCTCTCCCAATGCATTAGCCCCCCTTCTGTTTAGATGTAGACCGTCCAGTTTGTACAGGTCCCATCTATCCCAGAAGAAAGACCAATGCAATGGGCAGGAAGGCCGGGTTCGTCTTGAGAATGACTCTGTTTTTGCTTCCCGAGAAGATCAGACAGGCTTTATCCAGAGACAAGGTGTGAATTTCACTTATTCTCCTTGCCAATGTTATTGCTACAAGAAAAGCTACCTTGAGCGAGAGGAAGCAGAGTTGTGGAGATGGGCTCAAATGGAGCACTGCTCAGTCCATTCAGCACTAATTACAAGTCCCAGGCTGGAATTGTGTCCTTTATCAGTGGTCTCAAGCGTCTTGTTTGAAATGCGTTCCTGGGGAGACAATGTCAATGTCAATCTGGCAGCCAGATAAACTTTCAACGTGGATGCAGATTTCCCGTCTTCAAGCAGCTGTTGCAGGAAGCACAGGATTGTTGATATGGGGCACGACACAGGATCCACAGGCCTCTCTATACACCAGTTCTGAAAAACTAACCATTTGTAAGTATATTGGGCCCTGGTGGAGGGGGCCCTGGCCAATTGCAGCATTTCCACGACATTCACAGGCAGCCCCAGAGACATCAGGCGGTGCCTTTCAGGGGCCAAACCCACAACTGCAGCTGTGCTGGATTGGGGTGCCACAACAGTCCCTCTGTAAATCCCGTAGAAGCGGAAGCTGCCATGGATCCGCGCTGATCATCTGTGCCAGCTTTGCCAACCACAATTGTCTCGGCCACTAGGGGGCAATCAGGAGAACTTGAGCTCCTTCCTGGCGAATCCTCTCCAGTGTCAGTGGAAGAAGTGGCAGTGGAGGGAAGGCGTACTGCAATTCCTATGGCCATGGGTGAGCAAAAGCATCCACACCCAGAGAGCCGCCTCCCGTCTCCAGGGAAAACCACAGAGGACAGTGGGTTGTGGCCTGTGTAGCAAAGAGGTCGACCCAAGCTCCTCCCAGCTTCCTCCAAATCTGCTCCATCACCTGAGGATTCAGTCTCCACTCTGAGCTGTTTGGACCTCCCCTGGAGAGAATGTCTGCTGCTGTATTGGACACGCCTGGCAGGTGTATTGCCCGTATGGAGCAGAGATTGTCTTGAGCCCACAGGAGAAGTCTGCATGCCACACGATGTAGTCTGGGGGAGCGTAAACCCCCCTGGTGGTAGATATAAGCCACCACCGATGTGTTGTCCATCCCTACCAGGATGTGTTTGTCTGCCAGACCGTGGTGAAAGTGGCGCAGTGCCAGCCGCACCGCTTCAGTTTCTGTATATTGATGTGTGCAGCTGACCAGAGGCCGCTCCACACTCCTTGGACCCCCCTTCCATTCCAGACAGCGCCTCAGCCTGTACCAGGGGCATCTGTGATGATGACTTCCCATCTGTGCGGGCATCCGAGGGGGGAGCTGACGTGCAGATTGTTCTGGTTTCTCCACCAGGACAGTGCCTGCCAGCACGCCATGGTCACTGTCAGTTGACTGTGTTTGTGTAGCTTGTGGGCGTTTACCCAGCGTTGCAGTGGGCGCATGCGCAGCAGGCCCAGGGGAAGAATATTCGAGGCGGCTGCCATCAACGCCAACAGTTTTTGAAATTTGACCAGCTGGAGAATCGATGCCCTTTTGAATGACGCCAGGCACTTCTCCAATAACTCAATTCTGTCTCTGGACAGACAGGCAAGCATTTTTTGAGAGTTTCATTCCCAAGAAGTCTACCTTCTGTGCAGGTTCAACAGAGCTTTTCTCTATGTGAACTGCAAGACTCAGTGCAGTCACGCAACGTATAACCTCTGCTGTATGTTCCTCCGCCTGAAGACTGGAGTCTGCGCACACCAGTCAGTCATCCAGGTAGTTCAGGTTCCTTATCCCCTTTGTCATGAGGGGGGCCAAGGCTGCGTCCATGCACTTCGAAAATGTGCGGGGAGCCAGGGAAAGGCCGAACGGCAGCACACTGAACTCGTACGCCTGGTCCTAGAAGGCAAAGCTCAGATATTTCCTGTGCACCTGGAGGATGGGGACGTAGAAGTAAACATCCCTGAGGTCTATCGACGTGAACCAGTTGTCCAGTCAGATGGACTGGAGGATACGCTGCACCGTCAACATGCAGAACGGTCTTTTCTTCAGAAACATGTTGAGGTCCCTCAGATCGAGAATGGGCCGGAAGCCTCCGTCCTTCTTTGGCACCAGGAAGTACCTGGATTAGAAGCCTGTTCAAGAGTCTTCGTCGGCCACTAGTCGTATCACTCGTTTTTCCCACATCAATTGTTCAATAGAGAGGTCCACCGTCTCTCCAAAAGTCTGGCCCAGGGTGATGGGAGCATCGAGGAGGACAGACTTTTGTTTGTCCTGGAGCTTCGCCTCCGTCAACCATAGATGGCGTCTGGCTGCAACCATAGCTGCGAGAGCTCTCCCCATGGCCTTTGCCCCTTCTCGCAGCAAGTCAGTCATGTAGGCATTGACTAGCTAGAGTAAACTGTGTAGCACATCTTTCACACTGGACAAACCCTGGAGTGTTTTCCTGGACAAGCCTCTGCTCCATTAAAAAAAAAAAATCTCAGGTAGCTGTGAGCTGTGATATCTACCACTTTCAGTATCACCATCCGATGGACCCCTGTCCCACTAGCTTCTGCTACAAGTAAAGTCCCCTACCCCACATCTGGCATATTAAAGAGGCTTCCCAAGACACAGAGTCCAGGCGCAATCCCAGAAAGTCTCTTTGATGGTGTGGTGTCAACTGACTCTTCTCTAGATTGACCTGAGGGCCGAGCCACCTGCAGATGGGCTGTGACCTGTGCCATGTCAGCCCTTGCCTGTTCTAACGACTGAGCACAAATGAGCCAGTCGTTTAACAATATCAGAGCCCTGACACCTTGAGCCTGCAGGTGGGACAGGATGTCATCCATGCACATGGAAAAGGTTTGAGGGGCCAAGGAGAGACCACAGGGAAGGATGCAAAACTGATCTTCTGTTGAAAATAGAAGAGCACATGTTTCCTGTGAGTTGGTGCTATGGGGACGTGAAGCTACTCATCATTGAGACCTACAGTCATGAGCCAGTCCTCCGGCTGGATGGACTGTGAGATGGTGCTGAGCATAAGCATCTTGAACCAAAGTAGCTTGATAGCCGATTGCTATGATTGCTATTGCACCCCTAAATCCAGGTAGTTTTAGCCAGATCTGTGGGGCATATCCTGTGCGAATCATCCTGACATCTGGAAGGCAGAGTTACCAGTGGGTCAAGTGGGCTGGAGAGTAAGGGTGGGGGGCCATTGACGAGGAGCAGGTGGTGGTGGCCTGCACCAAGGTGCTTCAGGGTGGTTCTCCCGAGGAGCCAGCAATATGGGGATATAAAAGTATCGACAGGCATGGGGTAGAAGGCAACATTTTCATTTACTAGAAAAACACAAACTTTCCTGACTCCTGCACTCTAGAATGTAAAGCATCCTGGAATGTGAAAGGCATTTTGAAACCCCGGGTTGAGAATCTCACCAGAGGGCAGTCCAGGAATTAAAGCACAGCCAGACACCCTGGCACTCCAGTGGCCCTAAACTCCAAAAGGTTTTCTGGGGCAAAGAAAGCAAATCTTTCCAGAAGGCTTACGACAGGAAAAGCAAACTGAAACATCCATGTGCGTTAAGCAAGCCAAAAAATGTAAGGCCCAGGCAAAAAAATAAATTGTCTCAAATATTTAGCATGATCTCATTTTTGATGCCACTTACTCAAAGCAAACTAACTTATAGTCTTCATTAGAGATTATTATAGGCCATTATAGGTCATAATAATTATTTGTTAATCTATTCCATTAACATTACTGAACTGTGTACATGGACATTTGAAGGTTTCTATTTGTTTAACACAGGGTCATGGTCCCCTGCTGCACCCTCCCATTTTGGTGCCCGATCCTGTGCCCTCTGTTATGAATGTCTGCTTTAACGGCTGGTTTGAATACAAAGACATTCTGTGTGAACCATAAACTTATTAATGTTAGTCCATATGCGCTAGATGCTGGTCTGCTACAGAGTAAACAGAATAGTTTTTATCAATAGTAACCACTGCAAATGACAACACAGCTGTGAGTGATAATGACATGACAGTTAGTATCTCGGCACAAAGACTAATTTCCAAAGAAAAATAGTTTATATTTCTTAAATTTCAATGCACTTGGTGAATTGCAACAAACCACTAATTTCATCCCTCGTCATTACTAAATAATGGTTTAGCTCAACTGCAGTTAAAATACTATTCTACTATTCTTATACTATTCTTGTGCTAATTCATTAAGTCAGGCTTCAAGCTGATTATTTCCCATGGGGACAAGCAGATGTTCCCCTGGTAGCTTTTTGTAGGTGTACATTTTTAGGAGTATTGTGCAACTAGAGTTTTCTTGAGTATTTGGCTATTTTCTTTCCCACACTTGCAATAGGAGAAACTCTCAGTTTCAAATCTTGGACAAATATGTGACCTTTGAAAGTGTTACACAGCACTTGTCCAGTCTTCATCACATCTGATTTAAAACATCTGAACTTAACTTGCTTATGCAATGTGAGGTTAAACTAACAGCTATTTATATCTCTAACAATTAGAGTGTGCCACTATACATACACCTGTAGAAGGGTCAGGACATTCTAACCTTGGGAATTATCCCTTATCAGCATGTGTTTTCGCATTGGGCCTCTCATGTTGGGGGGGAAGGGGGAGCTGACTGTGTTTTGTGGAGTTACTTCTTCATTCTTGGATTCTTTTGTTGTGTTTTATTGGGGGGCTGACGGTGTTTGGTCGGACTGTTTGACCGCACCGTTACAGGGTGTAGCGACACCCCTGCTGGGGGTATTTTTTTAAATGTGGTTCTACCAAATACACATTAAAGTGGCATTATGAGTTTTAATTAAGTTTTATGCTCCGTATGTGTGTGTGTGTATATATATATATATATATATATATATATATATATATATATATATATATATATATACTCACCTAAAGGATTATTAGGAACACCATACTAATACTGTGTTTGACCCCCTTTCGCCTTCAGAACTGCCTTAATTCTACGTGGCATTGATTCAACAAGGTGCTGAAAGCATTCTTTAGAAATGTTGGCCCATATTGATAGGATAGCATCTTGCAGTTGATGGAGATTTGTGGGATGCACATCCAGGGCACGAAGCTCCCGTTCCACCACATCCCAAAGATGCTCTATTGGGTTGAGATCTGGTGACTGTGGGGGCCAGTTTAGTACAGTGAACTCATTGTCATGTTCAAGAAACCAATTTGAAATGATTCGACCTTTGTGACATGGTGCATTATCCTGCTGGAAGTAGCCATCAGAGGATGGGTACATGGTGGTCATAAAGGGATGGACATGGTCAGAAAGAATGCTCAGGTAGGCCGTGGCATTTAAACGATGCCCAATTGGCACTAAGGGGCCTAAAGTGTGCCAAGAAAACATCCCCCACACCATTACACCACCACCACCAGCCTGCACAGTGGTAACAAGGCATGATGGATCCATGTTCTCATTCTGTTTACGCCAAATTCTGACTCTACCATCTGAATGTCTCAAGAGAAATCGAGACTCATCAGACCAGGCAACATTTTTCCAGTCTTCAACTGTCCAATTTTGGTGAGCTTGTGCAAATTGTAGCCTCTTTTTCCTATTTGTAGTGGAGATGAGTGGTACCCGGTGGGGTCTTCTGCTGTTGTAGCCCATCCGCCTCAAGGTTGTACATGTTGTGGCTTCACAAATGCTTTGCTGCATACCTCGGTTGTAACGAGTGGTTATTTCAGTCAAAGTTGCTCTTCTATCAGCTTGAATCAGTCGGCCCATTCTCCTCTGATCTCTAGCATCAACAAGGCATTTTCGCCCACAGGACTGCCGCATACTGGATGTTTTTCCCTTTTCACACCATTCTTTGTAAACCCTAGAAATGGTTGTGCGTGAAAATCCCAGTAACTGAGCAGATTGTGAAATACTCAGACTGGCCCGTCTGGCACCAACAACCATGCCACGCTCAAAATTGCTTAAATCACCTTTCTTTCCCATTCAGACATTCAGTTTGGAGTTCAGGAGATTGTCTTGACCAGGACCACACCCCTAAATGCATTGAAGCAACTGCCATGTGATTGGTTGGTTAGATAATTGCATTAATGAGAAATTGAACAGGTGTTCCTAATAATCCTTTAGGTGAGTGTATATGTAGTGGGTAAATGTATAAACATTGTATAATTTTCTTTATATTATTAATGGTTTCATGTTGCCCTGTCTCTGTCTTAGGTTCGTTGTTTCTTGGATTGCACACAACTATTGTCTTTTCATTATTTCAATAAACTACTGTCTTTAGAATTATTCAATAAGCTATTGCCTTTAGGTTAAATCATTCAGCCACTGTCTTCTAGGATATTCAATCAGCTAAAACATTTAAACAGTATAAAGACTGGGTGTTTTGGGGCACAGGTATTTGATTGAGGACTTAAGACCAGCACCAATCAACTCATCAATTTTGTACAACTGTATTTTAATAAGATATAATCACTTCCGATAGACTAATCTGTTGTCTATCTGAAGATATAAAACGCCTTCTCCAACTCACATCCCAAGTTATTTTCCTCACTTCATGTGGAAGGAGGGCTCCGGGTTATTTATGTTTTCTGTAATAAACTTGTTACTTCTTCATCTGTGTATCATGAGAATTCACAAAATCACTACAATTTATATATATGTATATACACCGATCAGCCATAACATTATGACCACCTGCCTATTATTGTGTTGGTCCCCCTTTTGTCGCCAAAACAGCCCTGACCCGTCGAGGCATGGACTCCACTAGACCTCTGAAGGTGTGCTGTGGTATCTGGCACCAAGACGTTAGCAGCAGATCCTTTAAGTCCTGTAAGTTGCGAGGTGGGGCCTCCATGGATCGGACTTGTTTGTCCAGCACATCCCACAGATGCTCGATTGGATTGGGGAAGTTGGAGGCCAAGTCAACACCTTGAACTCATGATTCATCAGACCAGGCCACCTTCTTCCATTGCTCCGTGGTCCAGTTCTGATGCTCACGTGCCCATTGTAGGCGCTTTCGGCAGTGGATCGGACCACATGGGCCAGCCTTCGCTCCCCACGTGCATCAGTGAGCCTTGGCCGTCCATGACCCTGTCGCCGGTTCACCACTTTTCCTTCCTTGGACCACTTTTGATAGGTACTGACCACTGCAGACCGGGAACACCCCACAAGAGCTGCAGTTTTGGAGATGCTCTGACCCAGTCGTCTAGACATCACAATTTGGCCCTTGTCAAAGTCACTCAGATGGTTACGCTGCCCATTTCTGTTATGGCTGATTGGTGTACACACTGTGAAATTGCGTTTTACTGTTAACTGAGTATATAGTTGAAATCCTAGGCAACATTTAAGTATTTAATGATGCATTTCTCTTGTATGGAAAATTACCCAATTACCTAGACTAACCATACTGTGTAGAACAGCAAATTTGACATCATATTCTAAGTGAGAAACTGGAGAAAGTCTAATTTGCATAATTATAAGTAATTTTCAATCATGGTCCAAGTTGTCAACAACAGAGGAGGTTGAGACATAAGTAGTTAAATTTTTAATTAGGTGGTCAATATTGCATTTTAATGTGGCCTCAAAGGAAGAAAGCCTGGTAAAAAGGAAGACTACAGAAACTATAACTGAACATTAGGTACTTTCTGAGCAGTAGAACTTTCTTTTTGAGCTGCCTGAAAAAGGAGTGTACAATACTGTTTTGTCTTTGTAGTGAGACCAGGTTGAGACCAGTGAGACCAGGCTGGTCATTTTCCTCTGTTTGCAATGAAAATGCTTCTTCTTGAATCAATATATTTAATTTAAAGGGCGTCTCGTACAGCATTCAAAATGACTGACACACTGGTAACACAGTGGAATTGGAATTTGAACTTTCCATGTTTTATTTTCACCAAACTCCACAAAGTTACTCTTCAATTATGTATTGTGCCATATCTTTTAGGGGTAGCTGTTTATGTAAATATTTACTTTTATGCCAACCTTGACCACGAGGAGTTGATTTAATCTGGACAATTTAATAAAATTTATCATTTTAAAATATATGAATAACAAAAAACAACTATAGGACATGGATAATTTTAACTGCTGCTGGGTGGTCTTCAAAGAGGGCATTGATGAGGGGAGTGGGAATGGCCCCTCTGCACCTGTTCCTGAAGGGGGAAAGACCTGCATGGAGGCCAGCGGTGGGGGGTAGTGTGGCCCACTACCAGGAGAGGGACCCCCAGACCTCAAAGGCCCCTGAACAAGGCCCCCATAGTGCTCCTTATTGTGTTGAAGTGGAAAGAGAGTCTTTCTTATTGGGCCAACTCTGACCCCAACCCTCAAGATGCAATGAAGATGTCTATTGAACCTTTTTCCACTGCTGGATGGAATGGCCACGTGGGCGCAGGTCGGTGTAGTTACTGTGGGGGATATGGGTAACTTTTTAATAGTGGTGAGTTGGTGGGACATGAGTGTGTAGGTTAGGTCAAGCGAGGTGTTGTTCACCAGTGCAATCTGTCATCGTTAGGACCCCATTTAATTTTGTTTATGATTTGAATTGCTTAATTTTCTTTAGCATTCGTTTGAGTGCTTTCAGAGAAGGGGGCAGTGTAGCGTGTCAGCGGGCGCTTTCTGTGGTGATGTAGGTTGAGCTGTGGTCTTTTTGGGGACTAATTCTTGCATATTGGCATAGGATACACCGTTAGATTACCTTATAATGGTGTTAATGTGTAAATATTTTGATATGTGTTATGTTCTGTATTACACAGTGTAGTTTATATAACTGGAGGCAGGGGAGGGGGGTGGAGTTACTCCCTTACAGTCCAGCTGTTACTTTTGGAGACACCACGTCAGCGTGTGTGTAAATATAAGAGCTGGACACTGCAGTCAGTGCGTGTTGATGGAAACCTGCCCGGTGTGAACAGTTTCAATGTTCCGTTTTCGTTTTCAAAGCAAATAAAAGTCATATAACAATGCACTCTCTATATAACAACAACACATTATGAGGAAACATTAAGCATTTCTAAATTATAATAAATACCTTGTATGTGAAGTTTGAAAACCTACACGAAGAAAAAGAATCCATAGCCAACAAAGATCAAAGTTACTGAAATTGTCAGTATAGTGCTCAGCGTGTAGTCTACCTGTAGCTGTTTAGTAAAATAAATAAATAAATAGAAATTGTATAAACGCAGGCAAACTTGGCTCCATTTTTAAGCATACTGAAATAGCTTTTTTCGGGAAACGGAAACCACGCTAGTGATTAAGCAAACATAATATGGACTATTGCAGGACTGTATAATGCAGTGCCCTATAGCTCAATGTGGAAATTCACTGCTGCCCCTCCTTCCCCCCAGCAGGTTGACAAACTGTCAGCATGTTAACAGCCCCCTTTGCACTGCCCTGAGACGATAGGAAGAAGAAAGAGGGTCAGATCTGCGTTACCTGAAAGTATGAGATCCGTGGAGCTACTGTTTGACAAGCTGGGACACTTTAAAAGGTAACTTCTAAATTTAGCAGTGCGTAATTCTACTACCACTGGTACAGGAACAGCCTGCTCCTCTGTTGGCAGCAGCAACAAGTATACTGCAATCGTTTTAGTAGAATATTTTAAACTGATAAAATATATAATATATAATATATATCCAAGTTATGGTTATGCCAAAACTGGATCATATTCTCTGGTTTATTTTTGGTCCTGCTTTGTGTTCTAGTGAAATACGAACGAAATACTATTCAATGACCTGATACCGGTAGTTTCAATAAAGGCATTATCATAAATGTAATCATGTATTTCGAAAGCTAAATATATTTGAAATATCATGTTCACAATCCGAATTCTTCTATATCATTACAATTAAGCTTTTTTCTTATTCTCTAAATGTTTGAGATACATGAGAAATACATTCCTCTTAAAATCACATCTGAAAACACATGGGACTTTTTCAATATTCAAGTAATGTGTTAATATATGGAATTATATCACCCAAAACATTAAAAAGTTTAATTGTTCTGATGTAGAAACAAAATCTACACAACATTTTTTCAAGAGTCTTTTGTGATAAATAATTTGCCATCATTTTCTCTATGAGGGATCCTATTTGTATTTGAAGTAAATTCATTAGGAAAAGCCAGAAAACTAGACTGATATTATGGCTGAAGCAGTAGTACTAGCAATAGAAATAAAGAAAGCACAGTTTAGAAGAATATTATATTGACAATTACAAAAAAGAAGAAAAAGCAAAGAATTTAGTAATCATGAAAAAATACATTTTTTAATGTACAAACGTTGTGTTTTGTGTATTTATTTATTTATGTATTACATTTTGCTGAAATGCACTTTGGCCCTCTCACTTTAATCCGTTAAGCCGCCTCTGACTGTGGTACCATAAAGTGTCATGCTTCTATTGTGTATACCACAGAATATTAGAGTAAGTACATTGTGAATCAACATAGCATATAGACAATGGTATAAGAAAAAGGACCAATGATGGACTAGAATCCAGGTATTGAGCTGCATAAGAAATGGAGATAGGACTATATATATATATATATATATATAGATAGATAGATAGATAGATAGATAGTCTGACCATGCTGTCAGAAATCACTGCTGACCTATACTGACCTCTGAGTTCTGTTATTTATACTTAGTTACTTATGGTATATGGCATCTAGTTACAGGGATTGCTGCTTATTGGTGCATTTCTATGATAATGAGAATGAGAATATGCATATATGGCTTTAGAGCAGTCAGTTTGACAGCCCAGCTGTAAATCTTGACAAAAGGGATTTTGCACACTCAGTGGTTAAGTTTCAGTTAGAGTGTCTCAGTAGTCTTCATTGCACTTGGCATCTGCAGCTGTTGTTGCAGAGGAAACAACAGTGTGTGCCTTACTTTAAGGAGTTCTAGGAAACCTGTACTTTGATTGATAAAGACACCAGCTGCAACTGTATGCCACCTTTCCCTTGCATCTTTCACTAACTAGACTCACAGAAACTAAAGTGTGCTACTGTATATATATATATATATATATATATATATAAAATGGGACTTGCTTTCAAAGGGAAATTTCTCTGTTATAGCCAACCATTTTCTTTTTTGGTATCTGGTAATTGTTAATGAGCGTACTGCTAAAACCCTGGCATGTGATGGAAAACCGCATACACATCCTCTGACCTATGCATGGTCTCGGACAGACATGTACTTTTTTATATGTTAAAACTGTGTATTGGTTTGTATAATGAAATGTATTGTCAGCAGTGTATTTATAGAAGCAACCTGAAACAAATTGTGTCAGCCTTGTAATGCATTTCAAAGGATTTTTTTTTTTTTTTTTTCCTGCACAGGTTCCAGGCATGTGTGTATTTTGCAGTTGTCTTCCAGGCTATTTCCTGTGGTATTCACTACCTAGCATCTGTGTTTCTGACTGCAACTCCCAAGTTTGTCTGCCGAGCTCCAGAGAACATCACTTCAGTCCTCTATGGCAATTACAGTGGAACCACTATGGATGATATCTGGGAGTACTGGTCTGCAGGCCAGAGCTATGTCCTGGTGGGGACAGAAAGTGGATCACAGTGGGAACTCAGTCAGTGTAGCCTCGCCAGGAGGATCAGCAGCATTAACTTTGACTACGAGTTCAGCGGCAATAAAACTGTGTACTCCTGCTCAGACAGTTACATCTATGATTACAGTGAGGTTCAGCAAAGCATTGTGACAGACTGGAACTTGGTTTGTGAGAAGGAGTGGCTTGCTAAGCTGTCCCAGCCCACTTTCATGTTTGGCGTTCTCACTGGAGCGCTGATTTTTGGAGACCTTGCCGATAGGTACGTTTTGTGTGTTCCTACATTTCTTACGACACACCTCTAATTTCAAGTAAATATTCTACTGTATGGGAATGATTTAAAATACATATATTTAACCAATGAGAAAGAGATAGCTGAGATCTTCTCATTGCTATTGTTGCCAACACCACAGTCTCCCTTCTTTGGGGTACAGGGCAAATGGGGAAAAAGACCATAATGTGAACTTCCACTCTACAGTTGTGAAATTCTCATAGTGAGCATGGCTACTCGAAATACTTTTAAAGATGCTTAAAAATACTTAAAACTAGAAATATACACATTTAAATTAAGATTAATTAATTAAGATGCATTCCGTCATCATACTGACAGGAAAGGTGCTGGTAAAATTCAATTACATCTTCAGCACCAACTGCAGAGTAATGTTTCAGGAGTAGGATGTGTCTGGAGGAGGATCATAGGGCAATGTCCTGATGTAGCAGACATTAGAAAAGTACAGAGACAGATATTCAAATCTTCAAGTTCAAATATCCAAAACATTCTTGTGATTAAAAACTTTTAGTGTGGTCAAGGCAAACACGGTAGTTCATGTGACAGCTAAAGATGAATGAAAAGATAGATAATATTGGTTGTGTGAGTAGGGTGTGGGGCTATAAGAAGTATTATCCCCCTTGGACTTTTTCACATTTTGTTGTGTTATAACCTGAAATCTTGATGCATTGCAGAGGCAAGATACTTTTTATTGTGAATTTAAACAAGATTTTAAGAGTTTATGAAAAAAATATATTGAATAGATAAGTATTCATCCCCTGAATCAATACTTGGTACCTTTGGCAGCATTTACATGTGTCTTTTTGGGTAAGGCTCTACCAGGTTTCCATATGTGGTTTCTTCTTGGCACAATTGTTAATTGGATTCAATTCTGGGCTTTGACTGGGCCACTCTACTGCATTAACTGTAATACTTTCATACTTTGGCTGTGTGTTTGGGGTCATTGTCCTGCTGAAAGTTAAATCTCTGTCCTAGTCTTAGGTCTTTTGCAGACTGAACAGGTTTTCCTCAAGGATTTGCCTGTATTTAGGTTCATCCATGTTGCCCTCTACCCTAACAAGTTTCCCAGTCCCTGCTGATGCAAAGCATCCCCATATCATGATGCTGCCACCACCATGCTTCCAGAGAAATTATAGAACCATGGTGATATGCTGTGTTGGGTTTGTCCAGACATAACGCTTTGCATTTAGGCCAAATAGTTCAGTTTTTGTTTAATCGAACCAAATAATCTTTAGCCACATATTTTCAGTCTTCCCCATGCCTTTTTGCAATCTGGGAGTGGGATTTAATGTGGGACACACTTCCATACAGGGCAGATTTGTGGAGTACCTGAGTAGTTGTTGACACATGGACAGTTTCTCCCATCTCATTCATGGAACGCTGTAGCTCTTTTAGAGTTGTCATTGGCCTGACTTCTCTGATCAATGCCCTTCTTACTCAGCTGATAAGTTTGGCAGGACGGCCTGCTCTAAGCAGATTATGAGTGGCTTTACTGTGCTCCAAGGTATATTCAAAACATTTGAAATCTTTTTATACCCCTCCCCAATCTGTGCCTTTCCACAACCTTATCTGGGAGATATTTTGAAAGCTCTTTGGTATTCATTGTAGTATCTTTGCTTTCCTTACAGAGAAGTCTATTTAATCTGAAATCATTAAACTTATTGTGTGAACCAAAGGCAATTGGTTACACCATTAACACTTTACAATAAGTCTCCCTAGTTACAGTGTATTTACATACTAGGTTCTCAGTAACTCAGTTACATATGTAGTTACTCATAAGAACAGTTTAATTATGCATTACTAGGTTGTGCAGGTCGGAAGATTTTTTTTTTTTTTTAAGGTATCAATATTTCAGGTTGTAACATAACAAAATGTGAAAACGTCCAAGCCAAGTTGGGTGAATAAGTCATATAGGCACTGTAAACACCCCAAGCCATAGAGAAAACTATTATTTTAGATTATTATAGATTAAGTACATCAATATAGCTAAATAAACAGGTGATTTCTAAATGTCTTGATTTAAATGTTCAAGTAGGCCACTGCAATTCTGAAATAACAACATAATGAAGAACTTCCATCTCCTACATTATGCATAATTAAGACTTTACACAGATAATGAATGTACCAACATTTGTATGCCAACCTAATTTGGCATGATTTCAAAATTTTCTAAATATACAAGAAAAAATGCCCATGGTTGTTATGGTTTGATATGAGTGGTTAAAGCTTGCCTTTCAAAGCTTTAAAGCTTACATTTTACTTTGAGAAATGTATACACTCCCATACAAATCAATATCTTGTATCTGATTCTTACCTTTTTAGCTATACTATATTAAGTAATTAATAAACTGTTCTTTTCACATAACAGTCCCAAGGGGCTTTGTTTGTAACACTTGTAACACACTGCTGTAACACTGTTGTTTTTTCCAGAGTGGGGAGACGCCCAATCATGATGCTGACAAGCTTGTCTCAGTTTGGTTTTGGAATTGCAGTTGCCTTCACTTACAACTACTACTCGTTTGTTATTGTGCGTTTTCTTCTGGCTATGGTAAGTGACGTGGTCTTCAGCCACAGTATTTTAACAATAGAAGTCAAACTCCTTGGTTATGAACCTACAAAAAGTCCAAGTAATTTTGTATCCAACAAGATATTAAAACTGGCACATTTTCCTGTCCTTTTCTGTCCTTTTCTTGTATTAGGATTCTAACTCCCCACTACCCTGCTGCTCACTCACTGCTCCGGCATTTCTCTTAGAGGCGTTCTAGTTCTTACATAAATAGCTCTTACATAAATAAATATACCCTACATTTAAAAAAATATATATATTATATATAATATTTTATTTCCAGTCTCAATACCTCCAGCTAATCTAAAGATTTTAGTGTTGGGCAATAAACCTGTTGTTGCTTGTAGGATTTTCAACTTATAAAACAACTAAATGACATTTACAACTATTTCTGTATCTGCAGTGATCCCCTGAATACTAAAAGACCATTTTAAGAATAAGAAACACCTTATAGCCTGGAATAGATCTCCAAGTGTATAACATCTGTGAGGCTATTTATTACCATCAGATGGCTTCCAAACCACACATGCCCCCAAGGCAGTCATACTGAGACCATGCTGTCTCCTAATATTCCATATCTCTGAATTTGGCCTGAGTGGCTGCTGAATGCGGTTGAAGCTCTGAGGGGGTGGGGCACAAGCAGCCACTTATATGTTGGGCATTCACTTTGGCCCCTTTTGGAAGTCTGTGGTACTATCACAACTGTTTCAATCCTCTGTCAGTGCCAGATCTCTGGGCTCATGGTCCCACAAATATCAGAATGTTTGACAATGCATAGTTCAGGGCATGTATTTTGTATTTTGCTATCTGGTAACTCAGTCAACCGAGACCACCTCTACCACTGTAGATTAACCTTTATACTAGCACAAGGGTATGAACACAACATGCAGCTGTACCTGCAAATATTCAAACCCTTCATTTGAAACAGTGTTACATGGTGGTTTATTTAGTTTAATAAAATTTGTTAAACTACTTTTTGTTTATTGAACTCTGATTTCTCGAGCAAAGTGTTGAAATTAGTTTCAAGGTCAATAATACCTCATTCTACAATGCTACATCCAATAAAATAAATCTCCTCAGAGACGGTTAAGGCCAGATGGAATCATATTTGTACAATATTTGTGTGTTATAAATGCAAACAGTTCACAGCATCATTTGTAAAAAATAAAATGTTCACCTTGCTGCTCTTCTTCCCTGTCACAGGTTACAAGCGGCTACCTGGTGGTAGTGTTTGTCTATGTGACAGAATTCACTGGGATCAAAGTTCGCACATGGACTTCCATGCACGTCCATGCAGCCTTTGCAGTGGGCATTATGGTGGTGGCCCTAGTGGGATACCTAGTGCGTATCTGGCGGATGTATCAGATCATCTTGACCCTGAGCACCCTCCCCTTCATCTTCATCTGCTGGAAGCTGCCCGAGACCCCCTTTTACCTGCTGGCCAAAGGCAGATACCAAGAAGCTCAAGTCCTCATAGATACGATAGCCAGGGTCAATGACATCACCACCTCTTGCAAGGTTTCAGACTTCATAGAATCCAATGGGGACAATATGATTGACAGAGATGCCACAAAACATCAGGAGGACATGGAACAGAAGAAGCTCAGCATCCTGGACCTCTTTCGCACACGTAAACTAGCTGGGAGGTCGATCACCTTGTGGCTAGTTTGGTTCACTTCAAGTTTAGGGTATTATGTAATTTCCCTGGGATCTGTCAATCTGGGAGGAAACCAATATTTAAACCTATTTATAGCAGGTAGGGACAGGTTATGGTTTCATTTTCAAAATTAACTGCTTTTTAAGTGTGTCATTTTATCCCTTTATTCATTAAGTATAACAAATATGTAACAGGAACTGCTAGAATACGTGGCTCACTGAGTCCAGCAGTTTAGGATGTGCCCTATAGTCCAGAGATGCTACCTCCAAATTAATGCACAATTACAACCGCCAGTGCACATTGCATGAATTCTTTCCTTACCTGCCCAGTGCTAGTAGGAGTGTTGCACCCCACACAGAATCACAAAAAAGGTCAGGTGTTACAATGAAAGGATCATTGAAACTCAATTTTTATTACTATATTTTGCATCTAAATAATATAATGTAAGCCTTCTTTTTTCTTAACTTAGTTACCTCAAGTGGAACATGTATTCCTTCTTAACATTGAACACACTTTCATAAACAGGTGTCATTTGAAACAGTGTTTATGACACTACATTAATTAGTGAAGTGTGTTTATGATTTTGTTGGTAACTATATATTTGAATGAATTAATTAACATCAATTACTTAATACATAATCAAGCTGGTTACATTTGAGTATTTTTAGCATACTTTTTTGGTGTTCTGTATGCACCACCATAGGCATAGGTTTGCCTGCAACATTGAGGAGGATGCTGCAGATGCAGCCGCTGCCATTCCATCCAAAAAAAAAGAATAAGAATATGATTGTAAAAATGAGAAGAAGAAAAATAACTGAAAACAACTAAAACTAGATTTCGCTTGATACTGTTTAATATGACTGATTTCATCATTCATCTGGTACATTTTAATACAATGTACATTATTAACTTAGTGTTCCGTTCTGCCATTATTAATAGTATTAGTTTCTGTGTATGACTGAGATATCCATACAGAAGAAGTAATACAGGGCCTGTATAGAATCATTAAATATACACTCCCCTAAAGGATTATTAGGAACACTATACTAATACTGTGTTTGACCCCCTTTCGCCTTCAGAACTGCCTTAATTCTACGTGGCATTGATTCAACAAGGTGCTGAAAGCATTCTTTAGAAATGTTGGCCCATATTGATAGGATAGCATCTTGCAGTTGATGGAGATTTGTGGGATGCACATCCAGGGCACGAAGCTCCCGTTCCACCACATCCCAAAGATGCTCTATTGGGTTGAGATCTGGTGACTGTGGGGGCCAGTTTAGTACAGTGAACTCATTGTCATGTTCAAGAAACCAATTTGAAATGATTCGACCTTTGTGACATGGTGCATTATCCTGCTGGAAGTAGCCATCAGAGGATGGGTACATGGTGGTCATAAAGGGATGGACATGGTCAGAAACAATGCTCAGGTAGGCCGTGGCATTTAAACGATGCCCAATTGGCACTAAGGGGCCTAAAGTGTGCCAAGAAAACATCCCCCACACCATTACACCACCACCACCAGCCTGCACAGTGGTAACAAGGCATGATGGATCCATGTTCTCATTCTGTTTACGCCAAATTCTGACTCTACCATCTGAATGTCTCAAGAGAAATCGAGACTCATCAGACCAGGCAACATTTTTCCAGTCTTCAACTGTCCAATTTTGGTGAGCTTGTGCAAATTGTAGCCTCTTTTTCCTATTTGTAGTGGAGATGAGTGGTACCCGGTGGGGTCTTCTGCTGTTGTAGCCCATCCGCCTCAAGGTTGTACGTGTTGTGGCTTCACAAATGCTTTGCTGCATACCTCGGTTGTAACGAGTGGTTATTTCAGTCAAAGTTGCTCTTCTATCAGCTTGAATCAGTCGGCCCATTCTCCTCTGACCTCTAGCATCAACAAGGCATTTTCGCCCACAGGACTGCCGCATACTGGATGTTTTTCCCTTTTCACACCATTCTTTGTAAACCCTAGAAATGGTTGTGCGTGAAAATCCCAGTAACTGAGCAGATTGTGAAATACTCAGACCGGCCCGTCTGGCACCAACAACCATGCCACGCTCAAAATTGCTTAAATCACCTTTCTTTCCCATTCAGACATTCAGTTTGGAGTTCAGGAGATTGTCTTGACCAGGACCACACCCCTAAATGCATTGAAGCAACTGCCATGTGATTGGTTGGTTAGATAATTGCATTAATGAGAAATTGAACAGGTGTTCCTAATAATCCTTTAGGTGAGTGTATAATGTCTGTATGAAGTATAACCTTGTTCTTATGGGCCTTTTCAAATTTTGTGCATCCGATTCTATAGGTGTCTATTCAAGGACAATCCCTTACAGATCGCCATGAATCCACTAGAAAATGCTCAACAAGTGATTTATGGAACCACTGTTTTCACAACAGTGCTATGCTATATGAATTATCAATTAAAAAATTTGAATTAAAACTACCTACATTTTCCTACATTAAAAGAAACACATATATATTCATTCTGAATTTATTTTTGAGGAACTAAAAGAATAATATTTATTTTACAATATATATAATGGTCACATTTATAATGCCTCTTAACGTGACCATGTTGATCACCCTGCACATTTAGTATTCTGGTCCCTGAGGTTCTTTTCATCATTTGTTTTCATTGGCAGGTGCTGTGGAGCTCCCTTCATACATCATTGCCTGCATTGCCATGGACAGAATTGGCAGAAGGAACACTTTAGCTCCATCGCTTCTCCTGAGTGGAATAGCATGCGCTCTCGTTATATTAGTGCCAAAGGTACCACCACAACATAATACATTTCCTTTAGTCTTGCTTAGTGTCTTGTAAGTGAGTCAACTTCAGCTGTTAATAATATAAATTTGTATAGAGACTTTAATTACATGATGAGCCTAAAAAAATGAATACATGTAAAGGTCTCATTGCTTAACTGCACCCTCTCATTTTATTTTCATAAATGTGGTCTCTCTCCACAGAATATTGGATTAGTGGCAATAATACTAAGCATGACTGGAAAGTTTGCCATAGCAATTGCCTTTGGTCTCATCTACCTCTACACATGCGAGCTTTACCCAACTATAGTACGGTATGTGGTTTTTAATTAATACATTCTTTACATGAAGCCAGTAAGTATGTTTCAAAATATATTATCTCTCCTGATCATACTGCATTTGATAGAAACATATAGACATCAGAATATATCAAATACAAATATATGTGTTCAGTTAAAAAGATTTAGTACATTTGTGTAGAAAATCTAAATATGAGGACAATGTTTGTGTTCGCAGAAGTATTGAGTGAGAATGTATTACATTTGTGTTTTAAATATCGATTATATTTCTTGCTAAATTTTCACCATTAGACTTCTTTAAAAAAGGCTTACATTTACTTATAGCAAATTCCAGTTTTGCCTTGGAGCATAAAGCTGTGAAAGGCTCTTCTCTCCATTGGTTAACCAATGCTCAGAAAGAGACAGTATGACAGATTCTGATTGTTTTCTTTACTGGTTTAAGTCACCATCAGTTTCAACGAGTGTTCCTGTAGTAAAATTGAACCCATATATTACATGCATTTATTTTGTTCCTGTAGGACTCTTGCGGTTGGCAGTGGAAGTATGATGTGTCGTGTTGGGAGTATAGTGGCTCCTTTCTGTGTGTATTTAACAAGTATTTGGACCCACCTGCCTCAGGTAAGACCACATTGACCACAGAGTAAAAAAACGATGCTTAAAGGCAGGTGTTAATGTTTATTCAATTACTTGAGGAGTAGAGTCTTTGCTGTAGTGCCAGGTACAAGTGGAGAAGGTCATCCTCTGATTCATCTCAATTGTTTTAATTTAATATGACTACACACAGACATTTCTTTCAATGCAGAAAACCTACATAAAAGAACATTTAACTAACATGATGCTGTATCTGTTAGTTGGTAAAATGTGTATACATTGTATACATAATAATCATGTTTTTGACTCAGCTTTTTCTTCTCCTAGGTAATTATTGGAGTTTTGGCTTTCCTGATTGGCTTATTAACTCTGATGCTCCCAGAAACCCTTGGACAACCACTGACAACCACAATGGAAGAGGCTGAAGCACTGGGATCCAAACAAAACAAGGACAAAGAAGTAATTGGACCTGCCGAAGAGAACATTGAAATTAACTCTCAAAACCGAGAGAAAGATTTGGAGAGTGCAAGAATTTGCAACAGTTATCGGTTTTAATATGGTGTCTATAAATGTGTGGCTAAAAGTGTGACTTATTTTATTTTTATTTTAAATCAACATAAACACTCACTAATATTAATTATCTTAATATTATGTCAATAAGGAGCTTTTGACATCAGTACCTTGAAAATGCGACTGGTGATATTTCCTGTATCATATGTGATCAAGATATCTTAATCAGTCCCGTTAATGTAAGGGGATGGCAGCACTGTCTTCCAAACTATAAATGGACTATGTTCTGTTGGGTGCAGAACCTCCTTTATATCATTATGTGTGGGACCAAAGAACTACCTCTAAAAAAAAATGTATTTTTTTTTATAAACAATTCAATATTTTAGTCGATTCAGGTCAGCATAGAACTACACACAACACGGATAAGCTGTTTTCACACAACACCACCTAATCCTTGAGTGAACCCAGGGCAGCCCAGCCGTGACTCGCCCCTGAGTTCAGCCCTGCTTGTGTTCACATTTGCCTTGCGATATAATTCACGTGAACTTTTTTCAACCCGAGGTGAGCACTTCATCCCAGGTTGGAAATCTCAACCCTAGTCTCTAGCAGGGGTGAGTTCTCCACAGCTTCCGAGTTTTGTCTCGGGTTGAAAATAACAATGTGAAAGCACTTGATTTTCGACCCGGGGTCACCCTGGGTTCAGCTGTCCAGTGTGAAAGCAGCTATAGTCTCTTGTTAAAACATTTTTCTAATTTTCATTGCCATAATATTTTGGCAGAACATTATGTTTAAGAAACAAAGGTGACAAAAGCAGATTCATAGTGATAAGCAATCAATGTAATTCATTACCGTTTTATTACTATTTGCTTTCTTAAATGTTTGTTTATGAACAGACTTCTCCAGCTATTCGGTGTATTAGATTGGCTCATGCATTTTCCAATATGCTACCGAATACTAGAAACTATATAGTCAATGGACTGCACAGCTGGCTTGCACAGGGCACATTCAGCCACACATTACTGGTGTACAAGGAAGGTGTTGATAATTCTCGAAATAAAAAGACATACTGAGATAACACTTCTAAAATGCTTTGCCTTGTGTTTGAAAGAGCAGTCGATTTTTGACACCTCATATGAAATTGCAACCAACCAACCAACCAACTCACTGGTTGTAAGAAGTACCTTGGTGTATGGTGTTTGTGGTGGATTTGTACTTTGCTGGCATACATTTTACCAACGTTTCCTTTTTATGCTGGTAGTAATGCCACATCAATCACCACAAATACAGTAATTTTCTTTTGTGTAGCTGGTCATAATGAGTGAATATTTCAGTAGTTTGCAACACCAATTTAGGCTTGGCGTGACCGATTGGTTATATGAAAGCTTTGGCTTTACTTGCTTGGGAGAGAGGAACGACAGCCTGTCAGAACAGACCCCCCAAAATAATGAGCAAACTATCATACTGCAATTGCAGCATCTAGTCACTTGAATATAATTTGCTTGTATAAGGTAACTTTATATCTGGATTGGTCAGCAATTGTATTTACTTGGACAGGATCTGTTTAACTTGGATTGGTAATAGGTTAGTGATTGGAATCTTGGGGAGGCAGTTTTACAGTTGCATATGTGTGGTGACTGGATCAGCCATCAATGTGAACTGGCTGAGCTCTATATAATATCTGCATATGGCTGGGATAAATGATATCGAACATCACCATGTTTTGGGGTAATTGACATTGATGCAATTACAAAACAATAAACTTAAGCAGATCACTTATTTGTGATTGTTTGTCAGGCTTCTTCCCTGGCTTTTGCTGTTGCAGCAGTATTGGCTTTATTCAATATAATGTCTCTTGCCTCTTGCCTCTTGCCTCCAAATGTAATAATACATCATTAATATTATAATACATGGGGCGATAAAGGGGTAGGTTTACATCACATTTTACCACGTTGGCCATTGAAAACTGCTTTTTGAGCTGCGCTAGTTTTGACTGGATATGTGTTTTAAATATTGTTATAAATAAAAATATTCCTCGTAGGGTCCTTAGGTTTTATTGTTCTAGTTGCCTCCACTAAGGGGAACAAAATAAATGTCTGTAGATGCTCAGAATCGGATACATGTGAAAGGGGTGATATAGGGGTAGGCCTACATTAAATTTGACCATGTTGGCCGTGGAAAACTTGCTTTTTGAGCTGCGCTTGTTACACGTACAAATTTAGTTTTTAATACATTTTAATATTCTTGCATACAAAAATATTCCTCTTCAGGTCTTTAGGTTTTATTGTTCTAGTCGTCTCCACTAGGGGAAAAAAAGTGTCTGGTGACGCCCGGAATCAACCTGCAGGTCTGACTGCTCTCAAACTCAAGCACTGAGCGACATCAGCAGACACTGGAACCGGCTCTGTACACACTTATCACCTATGTACTTCCGGTGCAATCGCGGCTGCTCATTTACTTCTGGGTTCAGCCTCTCCACATCGGTGATAGATATCGGAGATAGCGACATTGTTTACTAACACTGTTACGTTTAAGATGTATGTTAAATTTTAATAGATAACGTATTTGTATTATTCATCTTAATTAATAATATTAATTCGAACCATTTGCGAATAAACCGTCAGTCATTTTATGGCTTAGTTTTAGCTGCCTAGAATCCACAATGTCAAAGAAACGAAAGTAGACTCAGAATGCCTTCATTTTAAAACAATGATGGACAAACGAATACTTTTGTGTGCAGGTCAAGGACTTAATTGTTTGTCTGATCTGCCAAGAAAAGATCACAAATAATACAACGTTAAATGACATTTTAACACTAAACACGAGGAAAAGCTATGGGAATTAACAACAGAAAAGAGGAAGGAAAAAATTGAACATCTGAAGCAAAATCTCTCTTCCCAACAAGGCATCTATGTCCGGAGGCTCGACACAGATGTTTCGCCTCTCAGATCCAGTTCTGGAATCTGGGACCTAATCACCGCTGCAGGAAAGCCTTCCACGGAGGGCAAGTGGATCAAGAAATGCATCATGAAAGCAGTAGATGGGGTTTACCCAGAGAAAAGATGTGTATTTCAAGTGGGGAGTCTCTCAGCTACCACAGTAACCAGGAGTGTAGAGGAGCGACAATCTGCTATCACAGTTGCGACGCAAGGCACACAATTGTGATGTTTACTCCATTGCTTTGGATGAGAGCACTTACATCGCCGATACAACGCGGTTGCTCGTGTTTATTCGTGGAACTGAAAAATCGTTCAATGTTACAGAGGAGCTTGCAGCTTTGCAAAGTCTGAGGGGCAGTACCACAGGAGAGAATATTTTTGGAAGTGTTAGCAAAACCCTGGACACTTTGGGTTTAAAGTGGGATAAACTTAAGGTTGTAACCACAGACAGAGTATGAAACATGACAGGAAAACATGCAGGGTTGATCGGAAGAATCGTTGCACACTGTGAGTCCTTGGGCATTGAAGAACCTATTGGAGTACACAGCATTATCCACCAGCAATTGCTGTGTGGAAAAGCACTGGAATTAGATGAGGTTATGAAAGTTGTGGTTTCAACAGTAAACAATTCGTTCGCATGGACTGAACCATCGGCAATTTTGAAATTACTTGGACGGAGTGAATGCTTTGTACAGTGAAATGCCAGATCACAGCAACATCAGGTGGCTGAGTCGTGGCAAAGTTGTGAAGACATTTATAGAGCTGCTCATTGAAATCGATACATTCATGGCTGAAAAAGGCACACCTGGGAAATAACTCTCAGATGGTGAGTGTCTATGGAAGCTTGCGTTGCTGACTGATCTCACCTAGCACATAAATGACCTCAGCATCAAACTTCAGGGCAAGGAGATCTATAGTCTCACCAATTCAAGTCCGGCCACAGGTGGTGAGTACAGTTTTTTATTTGGCCCTCAAGTTAATAAGGTTGGGGACCCCTGGTGTACAGGATCTAATAAATATCATCCCTTGCTGACCAAACCTGTAATGCTAAAAAACTAAAAACAATCAGCATGATTTAATGGATCTTTAATCTGAAATAGTCCTCGGGGGGTCTTTATGTTGTTTTGTTCCAGTCGCCTCCACTGGGAGAAAAAAAGTGTCTGGTGCCGCCCGGAATGGACCCGCAGGTCTGACTGCTCTCAAGCAGTGCTCTGCCACTGAGGACATCAGCAGACACTGGAGCAGCTCTGTGCGTGCTGACCATCTACACACTTCCGGTGCAGTCGTGGCAGCTCATTTACTTCCGGGTTCGTCCTCTCCACGTCAGTAATTGACCTCAAGTGAACCTGCCAGGTCTGAGATGCTTGGTATGTTGCCCTGGTCACAGAACTGGCTAAAGAGCAACCTTTTCACTCTGAGAATTAGAAAAAATAATAACTAAGATGGCTTGCTACTTTAAGAGAAAATCTTTATGTTTTAAAGATATACAAATTTCCTGAATGTGTGTGTATGTGGGTGAATGACATGACGTGCATTTTTTGTGTTGGAAGCCATAATTTTCTTAAACATTTTAATAAATACATGTAATAAATAAAATTATTCTATGATATCTACTTTATATGGAACCAATTTCATTTTATTTAAATATAATACATTTTTTGAGTTTTGGTGTTCCAAAGTCCCAAAATGTCAGGTGATGTAACTGTCCGAACATATATGCAGAGAATACATTTGTAGTAAAAAGGTTATTTTACTCAATAAAACTCTTAATCAAATAGTTTGGCATAATCGTATGTTAAATTGCTTATAAAGTATTACAAGTTGTGAAACAGTGCTATGTTAAATGTATTCTATTTAAAAAACAAAAAACAAATGCATTTCTCCAAATGTCAAATGGGCCAACCCATAAAAAAATGCATTTTTATGTAATATCACTTTAAGAAAACTATGCACAGGATATGACATCATAAAAGTTGACCCCCAAATGACCCCTATGCTGCAGTAACAAGATTAGCAATTCTCTCACAGATATTTGATAATTTGACATTTTTGAGCCATGTTGAAGTTGGGTCAAGTTTCCAGGTGGTATGACCCCTGGAAAACTATGAAACAAAAATGGTTTTGTAGCAATTTGTTTTATTTTAAAAATTTATGTATACACTTTACTTCAGAGCCAAAAGTTAGTATAGGTGTCCAAGTTAATGCTTGTTAGATTTGAATTGAGTTTGAAAAGTCAGGTGGCGCAACCAATAAGTCAAATGGTGCAACCAGAATTAGTTACACCAATGGAAAAAAGTCATGTTAATTCATGTTGAATATATTAAACACATTTTAATGATCATAATAATCTTTCTGTATGATAAAGTTATTTAAGTGCATCTATTTGAACTATGTTTTGTTTCAAAAGAAACACCTGAGCTAAATAGATTAACCCAGCATCACATTGACACATACACATAGTGTCATACATGAAAGAATGTTTGATAGCTATTGTATGTAATACACTGACTTTATTGCCAGGCTTATGAATTCATACATTTCATATAGAAATGTATTTTAAATATTTTCAAATATGTTATCACTATTTTGTGTGTTCAGAAAATAATGCCTTTTGTATTTCATTAAAACAGTGATTTTGATGTATATTTTTGCACTTTGTGGTACAAATGTTCTTTTCCGCATAGGTTAGGTTATTTCAATTGCACATTATTCCTTCATTTCTTATGCTATTTTCACCCAACGACATCTACAAATTTCAGAGTGGTATTTCAACATCACATTTAATCTCAAAATGTTCCTTAAACTTTAATGGAAGAAAAGGTAAAACATTTCAATTTCAAAAAATGCATTTCATTTTTTGTGAAAAAAAACTTGGTAGTAGTGTAATACACAACTCTGGAAAAAAATTAAGAGACCACTGCAAAATGATCAGTTTCTCTGGTTTTACTATTTATAGGTATGTGAACATTTTTGTTTTATTCTATAAACTACTGACATTTCTCCCAAATTCCAAATAAAAATATTGTCATTTAGATCATTTATTTGCAGAAAATGACAGCAGGTCAAAAATACAAAAAAGATGCAGTGTTGTCAGTCCTCGAATAATGCTAAGAAAATTAATATTCACTTTTAAATAACACAATACTAATACAATACTTGGCATGCTCTCCACCAGTCTTTCACACTGATGTTGGGTGACTTTATGCCACTCCTGGCGCAAAACTTCAAGCAGCTTGGCTTTGTTTGATGGCTTGTGACCATCCATCTGACTCTTGATCACATTCCAGAGGTTTTCAATGGGGTTCAGGTCTGGAGAATGGGCTGGCCATGACAGGGTCTTGGTCTGGTGGTCCTCCATCCACACCTTGATTGACCTGGCTGTGTAGCATGGAGAATTGTCCTACTGGAAAAACCAATCCTCAGAGTTGGGGAACATTGTCAGAGCAAAAGGAAGAAAGTTTTCTTCCAGGACAACCTTGTACATGGCTTGATTCATGCTTCCTTCACAAAGACAAATCTGCCCGATTCCAGCCTTGCTGAAGCACCCCCAGATCATCACCTATCCTCCACCAAATTTCACAGTGGGTGTGAGACACTGTGGCTTGTAGGCCTCTCCAGGTCTCTGTCTAACCATTAGACGACCAGGTGTTGGGCAAAGCTGAAAATTGGACTCATCAGAGAAGATGACATTACTCCAGTCCTCTATGGTCCAATCCTTATGGTCTTTTGCAAACCTCAGCCTGGCTCTTCTTTGCTTCTCATTGATGAAGGTCTTTTTTCTAGCATTGCACAACTTCAGCCCTGCTTCTAGGAGCCTGTTTCGAACTGTCCTCGCCGTGAACTTCACCCCAGCTGCGTTTGCCATTCTTTTTGTAGTTCAGTTGATGTCATCCTATGGTTGTTGAGTGACATTAAAATGAGTTGGTGGTCATCCCGGTCAGTGGAGTCGTTTTCCCCCTCTGCTGGTCTGTATCTTTGGTGTCCCCAGTTTCTGCCGCTTGACCTTGTTCTTATGAACTGCCGTCTTTGAAATGTTAAGGATGGAAGCAACCCAAAGCTCACTGTATCCCTTTTCCAGTAAAGCCAGAATTGAACCCTTCTTTTCCTCACTCAAAACTTTTGCATGGTCAATAGATATTTTTTGATTCCTATTCCTTTTGAGGTACTACTAGCACTGTTTTTGCCATCCAGCTGGTCCTATTGCAAGAGGATAGTGATGACCACAGCAGTGATTTTTATACTTTTCCTCGTTAAATAAGATTTGTCACATACCTGTATTCATTATAATGCCCATATTAAAAATGTACTATTATATATATACTAAGAAGTTTAAAATAAGCAAAAATGAGTTAAAAGCTGAAAGAAACTTCTTTCTTGTTATTTTGTGATATTTATATATTTAAATTTATATTTTAAAACATCAATTTTCATTGCAACTGCAAAATTAAGTCATAGATTAAGCTTTAACATCTTATATAATGTATACAAATATTTTTTTTTCTCCCTATGGGAAATTGGATGATTAAAAACATACATATGTGTCAGTTTCTAATAAATGTAATAAGAGCCCCATAAATAAAGTATTTAAATGGGAATTTAGTATGTCTTATGTATTTGAGACAGTACAATGATTCATATGTACTTGTATCCAGTTGTGGGAAATACATTAAAAGTATATATTTTTTAATTAATATACGGTTGAGCCACCTGACATTTCTTGGGTGGTAAAATCAGAAATCTTATGAAAAAATAATAAATGCCATCTTAAAAGCTCACTCAAAAAAATAACTCATTGGATGAACTCAATTTAATTGTGGGCAAGATTACCATCCAATAAATATATCTAGCCCTAACTCATTTTGATCAAATACAGCAAAAATGAAATAATTACATTAATTAAATTGACTAAGTGAAATTAATATACATTTGTCCAACTCAAACTAATATAATTAATTGTAAATTAAATAAGTTAAATGATTTTCCATTTGATCCCCCATCAAGACACACAAGAGACAAAACCTGGTTGGTGTTTTTATTGAAAATGTGTATACAACACATATCAGACTGAGCAGGAAATTAAAGCACTAAAAACTCAAAAAAGTGCAGCTTACACTGTTTTTAAATGCCAGAATAAGGATCCATGAGGTCAAAAAAAAAAAAAAAACTTGCAAAAGAACATGAGGAAACTAAATAAAGGTAAACTAAATAAGGTAAGACTAACTAAATAAGGACAATGTACTTACAATGTGCATGGTGTTCCCTATATGCAAACAACTTCATTTAAAAAAAAAAAAGAGATAAAAAATGTGCAGCTCACATTGTTTTTAAATGTCAGAATAAGGATTCATGAGGCCAAAAAAAAAAAAAAACTCCCAAAAGATCATGAGGAAACTAAATAAAGGTCAACTAAATAAGTACTACATGTACTATCTCAAGCAAATGTAAAACTAAAAAGGTAGGTCTAACTAAATAAGCACAATGTACTAACAATGTACACAAGGGTTTCCCTTCTTATGCAAACAACTTGATTTTCAGCTGCTGTACCTTTGCATTCAGCTTGTGCCCATCCAAATTCATTATGACCTTCTGGAAAAACTCGAAGGTGTACTTGAGGTTGTCTGGGAAGCTTAGATCAAGGGAATAAATGAGCCCAAACACCATGATGAACCCCATGATGATACTGCCCACATTGCTCAGGACTTTGATGCCTTCGATCACAATTCCCACATCCTCTGGCTCCCCATCTCCATCTCTTCGGATCATGTAAATCCCCACGACTGTGACTACGATGTCCCTATCTGCATCCTCAGTGGCGGAGGCCTGAACAACAAGACAAACACAGGACACTTGTTTTAAATAAAATGCCACACACCACAAACCGGAAACTATATAAAAGATAAAAAGGTATTCTTAGATCATCAATTGCAGTTTATAGAAGCAGACTAGACAATCAGTTCATTGGTTGTCGGGGTCAAAATCAGATGTCATTTGCCAAATCACATTTTGGTGCAATTTATCTAGCCGTGGGTAGGGATGGTGTGCCATAGGATTTTCTCATTATAAATAGTGTGCCTTGGGAGAAATAAGAGTGGGTAACACTGTTTGACACTTCATGGGGAACATATTGTGATA
The DNA here is from genome assembly GCF_036373705.1 of Amia ocellicauda. Classification (NCBI taxonomy): domain Eukaryota; kingdom Metazoa; phylum Chordata; class Actinopteri; order Amiiformes; family Amiidae; genus Amia; species Amia ocellicauda. Next base: position 29,365,089 of record NC_089850.1, on the reverse strand, counting down.
AACTTACCAGATATTCCTTGAAGAAAGCGTCTAGATCTTCATTAAGGTAAATGACAAGGCTTCTCAGGATGCACTCCCTTCTGGTGTTGATGTTGTCACACTAAAATCAAGACAGAATTTAGCCAAATGCGTGATTTACACAGCCATTGGTGTGAGTGGGTGAATGAAATGCAAAAACTGTAAAGCGCTTTGGATAAGAGCACTGTATGAACAGGCCATTCACCATGTATCAAATGTGTTTAAATGAGCAGTGATGGACAAGAAAACCTTACAATAACCACCCCAATAAAATGAAAAGGATGTTATATGCATTTCTACTAACCGAATCTATGATCGCCAAGACGTCTTTGATCCTTTGCCCCTTCACTCCTCCTTTTCTCTTGAAGATCTGTATCAGCTTGTCTGAGAAGTGGTCTAGCTGTGACATGAACTTTGATTGCAGTGGCTTGATGGTGATCCACAAGGACTCTGCATTCACCTGAAAAATATTTTTAACAAAATACAGCCATTTGTTACTTGTTAGTTATAATTACTACCATATGAGGATGCAGGATTATTGGCAAATTCAAATTGTGCAGCCATTAATCATCATGGAAAATAATAAAAATTGTTACACATACAAACATACACATTTACTTACTTCACTCTGCTGAAACAGGGCAGGCTATCTGTTTTTGAACTCTCGTATCATGGGCCTCTGCTCCACAATCTCTAGTCATCTGTGGGAGAAGGTTTTTTCCATTTTTGATTTCATTACCACTTCATTGTCACGCTTTTTCAGTTAATAAAGCAATTCTCCCATTCTCTAAGCTTTCTGTGGTTTCACCTTTTGGGTGCAGAGGAATGTAGTTAACTTCAGCCTTTCTAGGTTTCTTGATATTGGCTGCAGCTTTGCCTTGGCCTTCTCGTTTGTGCTTCAAGGAGTTAACATGGATTTCAGGATGTCCGAGTAGCCCAAGCTTTGTTAGAAAGTTTTGCATTTTATACTTAAGTGACTGTTTCCATCCCTGTCATGGATCCCAGCTCCCCCAAACAAGGATGGGCCCTTGTCAAAGCTGCTGCTACCTCTTCACACTGATAGTCTTTTGGGTACTTTGTGTATTTCATCGTTTCTTGGGCTAGGCCATCAAGGATAACTCCTTTCAGCCTTGGGCCATTTGTCTCAAACTCTGTATTCTTTTGGTGTAGCTCAAATTCTGCCTCATAGGTGAGTTTAGGGACCACAAAAACACTGGGCCAGGAGGAGAACAGTGAGGGCTGAGTTTCTGGGGATGAATGTGGGGTTGATGTGCACAATGTATCATAACTGCAGGATGAGGCTATTGACTAAGCAGGGGTTTCAGGCTCTGGGCAAGTGGTAATCAAGATCTCATTAGATGAGTCTACTGTGTACAAAGCGATGCAGGGCTCCACAGGTGACAAGATAGGAATGTATATTACTTTCAGTGTGCTTTTATGTTCAATTTCAAAGACAGAAGTTAGGTTCATGAACTCGTTAAAGTCAGCATCCATGTATTGCAACCGGAAGTCCTCTTTTAATTGAAAGAATGTCTTTACTAATGTATGTAGTTCCTCCACTGTTGCTGGAATTCCAGAATCCAGGGGCAGTTTTCTTGAGTCAAAGGAAAAAGGAGAACAAGAGACCAGTACATTAGGCTTATATTTGAGATGAAAATACAAATAGTTTAAGAAAGTCTGTAGGAGCCTGGCATCCAGAGCTCAGACTATTTGGGTTTAACGATGACACAAACCTTTAATGATGACGAATCTTTTCAACATTACCATGCGCAAACCTCCAACCATGTACTCCACAAGGGGATATGGGTCTACCAAGTCACCAAGCTCAATTAGGGCAACCTCTCTAGTGGGAGAGGCAGACAGCTCAAATCCACCATAATGCTCCTTATACCAAGCACAAACATGTTTCACTAGAAAACACAACTTCTTCCTAGAATGCACAGTTGAATAATCTCATTAAATTTAGGCAGTCCATCTACAGATCCGTGTACAATAAGCATCCCCTCACTGTAACATATACCACATATACCATATATGCAAGATACATTTTTTTCTATATGAACCTCAGTCAGATCTGGGTATCTCTGCTTCAGAGTAGACACTACTCCCTCATTAAGGACATCAACAGGCATGATTGAGACGTCCGCAGCCTCTAAGGATGACTTCTTGAGACTGGAGGAATGTGTGTGATAGGCAAGCATGAAGTGGTGTTTAATAGCTAGTGAACAAGGTATAATCTTAAAGCAATTAGTATGACGAGCAACCTGCTTGAAGAAGCTATGTTTAGCCTCAAATCTCATCGTCCACAGTGCAATTAGAGGTCCAAAGCAACAAATCATTTGTGGATAGTGCTCTAAATAGTGATGTTTTGATAGGAACTTGATTTGTGGAAAGAGTTCAAGATAGCGCTATCTATGATCATAGATTCTGGCCTCAAGATACGCAATGGTCTCATCTGTGTGAACAGGGGCCACAACCAACTATGTCCTTAAGATCTAGAATCACCTGTCATGCTGGCTCATCTTCTGGCACAATTTGCCCAATCACAAAGGGAAGCAATCTTAGCAAGGCCCAATTTTCATGCGCATTGCCATCTATAGTGTTGTTAGATTTGAAAAAGCATGGTATGGTATGGGGGCGATTGGTTTTGTCCCCCCATTTGTACGGGAATATCTGGATCAATGTGTTAAGGCCATCAAAGGTGAAGTATTTTTTGGAGATCAATAAACTATTACAGTGTGCAAGTTCAACAGGAACAACATCCTCAAAGAGATGCACAATATCAGGAGGATAGCCAGTGCTAACATGAAAATGTGAAAGGTGCTCTGTTATAATACACTGTTTTTTGACACCACAGCAAATAGTTGCATTTTCCAGAGCAGACTGGACATGAACATCATGGATGTCTCCGTTTCTAAGTTGGAAAGCACCTGACTTGACATCCTTAGTCTGAAATTCTGATTTATCTCCAGTACAAAACCTGCATATTGACCCACCAGAAAAACTCTCAACAAATCCACCTATTCCATGGGCACCAAGATTGTCAGCTATTACACACTGGACACTACCATTAACAAACTGACCAAGCTGAGAAATAAAGACACCGTGCTGTTCTAATATGCTCAAGTCTTGCAAGAGAGGCTCCAACACTTTTTCATAGCCATAGGCCTTGACATCATCAGATTTGCATAGAACAGCTAAAAAGATTGAGGTTAGTGTTGAATGGGAACCTGGTGGAAAATTACCCAAAACCCAATAGACGCCACAGAGTTTGTGCTTCTTACGAGATGTCCCAAGAGGGTTACAAATCTCAAAATCATCAACATAAAGATTTACAGCTAATCTCAAACCTTCACCAGACAGAAAATGATTTTGTTAGCTTTTGTGAAGATGCTTAATATGTAGTGAAGTTCAGAAAGGACCATATCAATAACTGTCTTTGGAATGTCAACAATATTTTCCAACTTCAATAAAATGCAAGCAATAACATTTGGCAGGTGTAATTCTGCATCATCACAGCCGCCCTCACAGTTTTTTGACCGTCGCCACCCCCCCCCCACCCGCTCTCAAGGTTTTTGGCCCGTCAGCCCCCCCCCACTCACATTTCTTGACCGTCACCCCCCATGCTCTCACATTCTGCACTGTTCTGTTCAAGGACCAGCGCCTGATTCGTCAACCCTCCACTCTCATATACGCTTTGCGTTCCGGCACCTTCTGATTTACAAATTAAGCACTGCCTAGAAACATACATGGAACCGTTTCATCATGCCTGAGATGTCGATTTATGTGTTGAAAATAATCTTTCTGTTGCTAGGTCTCTGTATGAGCACACATGACACTGGAATGTAGATGCTTCTACTGGCTTTGAAGTAGGGCTGTGCGATTTGGGGAAAATATCTAATTGCAATTTTCCTGACAGATATTGCGATTGCGATTTGATTTGCGATTTAATTTTGTAAAGTCAAGCTTCAGCTCAATATTCTCAATAGTGTGCAGTACACACTCTAAATTAGAGAACAACATGCCTTTAACTGTAGACCCCTCCACTACCTTGTAGTCTAGCAGATGCAGTGTGCCTTTCTATCCAATAGATGGTTAGCTTCTTGCTGCTAAAATGCAGTCAGTGCTGCCTACAGAATGCATTCTAATTCAAGAAAAATAACTGAAAAGATATTAACTGATTCCAACATTTATTACAATTTATTTTTAAATATCCAGTAATTAAACAGTCTCACTTTTCTCTAGGCAAACAATGTCCAGTAAGAACAAAGGAAGAAATAAGGTAGGTCTATCTTATATTGACAAAACACAAAATAATTATCACAAATGCTACACAAAATATTCACAATCAACTAAAACTGTCAGGACAGATAACCAGCATTTAAAATATTGCACAGCACACATTCAAGTACAAATACTTTGAACTTGTTAACATTTTCTGCCAGTAAGTGGCATTACAAAATAAAGTGCAGAACAAATCTTGACTCCAACCGAAGTCTTACAATCACTTGCTGAAATTTCTTCTTTTCCCCAAGTCAACACTTGATTGAGTAGAGTATTTACAAATGTTTGGCCAAAAACACTAACATGTCTACCTTTGCCGGTTTCAAACATGAGCGCTCACATGTCACAACGTTTCCGCCAGCACTAAAGAGTCTCTCCGATGGGGAACTTGTGGTGGTATACATAGGTATTTACGAGCCAGTTTGCTCAGCCTTGGAAAGTTAACCCTATGTACCTTCCACCAAGCCAAGGGCAGAGTGCTTCACAGAAAGCAATGCAATTAACAATAAGTGAAATATAAATCATAAAGCAGGTAATTAAGTTATACAAACAATTAGTCTCAAAGTGATTATATTCAAACAATAACATCTAAAAGACAAAAGCAACACTTAAAGATAATAAACAAGCATATTGCAACTAACTAGTACACACCCATAGGGAGAGGCCTATTTACCAATGGCAAGATGCAGCCTTTGGCAAAACACTGAAGTCTGTCCATTCGTTTAACTCCACAGCTTTGACAACGTTTGCTACATTATCAGTGGTTATGCACGTCTGTCCCTCTTTGTTCACATGCCAACTGGATAAACACTCCCTTAGTCCATGGGCAATATTCTGTCCCATGTGGTCTACAGGGAAGTATGCCATTTGCAGACAGCGACTATTCAGCTCGAAGTAATCATTGATAAAGTGCACAGTGAGACCAAGATACGGTTCGGTCGTCCTGCTTGACCACAAGTCTGTTGTTGGGTGTAAATTCCACGTGTCTCAATTCCGTCTCAACTTTATTCCTATATTCAATGTACAGCTGTGGGATTGCAACTCAGCTAAAATATGTGCGAGAGGGAATTGTATATCTCCTGTCCAGCATTCAGATGAGGTTTTTAAACCCCTCTTTGGTCACTGCATTAAAAGCACTATGTCTTTAGCGAGGTAGTGGGTTATGGCGTTAGTGATCTCCTGGTGCCTTTGTGAAGTCTTTTCAAATAGTGTAACAGCCGCAAACAACTCTGAAATTGTACTTTGCTGTTGCTTGCTACTAGACTGAGCGTCACTGGCAGTACTTTCAGTCGACTTTTTAGCACTCCTAAAACAGCCGCCTGTGGTGCTTTTTCAAGTGCTGGTGGAGGTTTGTTGTATTCCCACGTGTTGTGGCAACAATTCCACGACAGCTCTTACAAATTACCTTTTTTTGTTCGGTGTCTGTCACTTCGAAGCCGAAATAATCCCATATTACCAAAGTGATGTTTTTCTTTGGTATTAATTCGCCTAATGATCGTTCTGACTCTGCAGACGCCATAATCCCACTCCACCGCACTTTCCTGTTTTTTTTTTTAAATGGTGAGCGTTTACGCAGTTGGCTGGGCAGCGCTGATTGGGGAGAACGGAGATGCGCTCACTCTATTGGTTAGTAAGACAGCCACACAAAGAGAGAAGTCATGCTTTTGCTCTGGGACAGACTCGCTGCATATTTTTCATATCGCATCCACATTGCAGCCTTTTGCGATTAGCTAATCGCAACGTCTCCAATTGCAATTGCGATTCGATTTCGATTAATCGTTCAGCCCTACTTTGAAGTTTGCGGTTTACCATGACTTTTGTATGTGTGATTTAGTAGCTTACTCCATGTATTAAACATACAGGGGCAATCTGTGTATGGACAAGGATAGTGATAACTGCCCCTAAAATGCCCATGAGTCTGCCTAAAATGTAGTCCACGCATATGGGACTAGCAATCGTTTTACTGCAATATTGAACATACATATACAGTACATGCTTGCATTATTTACATTTCCTTAAATTAGATACTATGTGGGAATTAACATTGTATATTAAACAAGCGTGAATTCGCAATAGCTGCAACCACATTAGACGTGCATGCAATATTTGACCTCAAACAGTGTTAGGCTAGCTAGTTATCTAGTGTTAACCTTGTGTTTTCGGTCCATTTCGTTAACAAGACATTTCAGAAAGTGGCGGCAGATTCTAAGAAATGTTAGCTAGCTAGGTATCATTAAAAATCAACGCCATATAACTTAGGCTGTTGTACAGTACCTACCTAGACTAGCCAGCTAGCCTGCCAACTCGGACAAAACGGTGCAAAATTCGCATGGCTTAATGGTTGCACATATTTCGGTCAATATTACAGAATGCATGTTATGCATGTAGTGAGGTACATTCTAAACTACTGCAAAAATGAATACCTGCAGTCGTGTCTCTTGCCGTTGCAGCCAGAAGGTGAAAAGGCGCACAAAAAAGGCAGTGAGAAAAATGGCGAGGGCGCGTTGTCTCGCACATGCGCAAAGCATGGTCTCTCAATCAAACTAATTTATTTTGCATTGATCTAACTTAAATACATCTCATAGGTGAAACTATTAATACATTTTATGTTACACCCATTACATATACATACAAACACTTTTTAAATAGATTTATTTAAATAAAGCAAACGATATTTAAATTGTTTTTTTTTTCTTTCCATTTTGAAAACCTTAATTTGTCATTGACCCATACATGATTTTCATATGTGTGTTTGTGTCAAGGGATGGAAGGTGCCTTAAACATGAGGCATCTTTCTGGCACCTTTTCCTTCCTTTTGGTTGACATAGTGTACAAATATTACACATGCATTTGAATTCATTTAAGAAACAAGTAATTTTGTTACATCACTGTGTAGCTTCTTTATATATTGCATGAACATGAAAATAAAAAGCTTATGCTTCATAGCTCTATGCCAAAATGAGACTAATGTTTACACAAGACTGCTGTTGTATATATGCCTGGTATTTCCTATGTTGTGTAGGAAACTGAGCTCATTTTGAACTGCCTCATGGGGATTTTGTACATCAGAACAAAATGTTTAATAAAGATGTAACATTATTGAGTTACTTTTGAGTTCAAACGTCATTGATGTCTTAATATTTAATTCCCGCCCCTTTCCTAGACAGGAATATCATCAGAAATGTCTTGGCTGTGTTTCCAAAAAACAGACAATGCAGACCATTTCCAGGAAAACTAAAACTTTCTTGAAGAGAAGATGGAGGGGGTAATTACTATATTAAAACAAAAATGAGATACAAAAGTGCATGGTTGTTGACTTTTGATGCAAACAAATATTTTCCTATTAAAACACCCTAAGGACAGAATGTTTTAGACTGTGTCAATTGATAAAAACTCATAATGACATTATAATAATTAATCTAAGGTAATCTGATACTGATCAAGTATACATTTGCTTGTTGCCAGTGGATTTTAACCAAAGAGTAATATTTGGGGGAATATCATGGCCAATGTGTTATGTTCAATTATGCTGGATAAAAAAATAAAAACTAAACACCATGGCAGCACAATGTACTGAAGGCTCAAATCTCCTTTGAAGTACATATCTGCATAAATCCAAGTGTACACATTTTCTCTGAAGTGCATATTTAGAGCTGAAGGATGTTTTTATAAATGATTAATTTATTTTCGATGACATGGCGTTCATGCGCCATGTTTTCTGCAACAGTCAAGCAATGTCAGATTGCCCCTGACTGGAAAGACCAGACGCAGTGCCTGTTCCCTAGCTAAGTCACTGTCCAGTTAATGTCAGATTTCACTCATCTTTGCAGTAAGATTTGTGACCGTGTATAAAACACACACAAATCATGATGATAACAATTACGGTGATAAGTATACACAGTTTTAATGGTCCTATACTATGTGCTTTACGGTATCCCCTGTGGCCTTCAGCTCGGTGCGTCTAGTGACTGGATGTGGGCTGCGATCCTGCTGCTTTTACTAATTAATCAAAGAAGAACACGCTAAAACGTATATTTTATTATATTGCAACGACCCAAGGAGAATAACGGAAGCGTGTTATGCTAAATGAGTGCAAACTAAACCCACAATGTAAGTATTTATTTCAATATATAGGTATTTAGTGGTGAAGACGTTAGTTTGAAACGTCGCATTCCTACTGAAATGCATGTAGGCCCATATGAATGAGTTTCACAACACATTTGCCACTCTTGCTGGTGTACAAATTACTTCCCAATGTATTTCTTTTTTGTTGTCTGAATTTAATATGTTACAGTATGCCTTGATTTGGATAATAGAAACCCGAAAACAATACCAGTTGACCCTGTTGTGATCGTCTATGGGTACACATAGATCTATAGGATTACAGTGTTTATTTCAGGTCCAGTAATATAGTCTTTTTACCGTATTTCACCGTGTAAAGTGGTTACAACATTTAGTAAACCTGTCGTGACTACCACTGATTGTTCAAATAATTCTGTGTGGAAATCATTGGACTCGGATGAGGTTGAAAACCATTGTATTACTAGTCATAATACACCCTTTTCCCTCTCATGAATTGTTCCTCAATCTTTGGTACAAAGGATAGTTGTGTAATGAAGGACTAGTGCTGGAGAATTAAGCCAGTGCTGGAGCTTGCAGAACTGTGTGAATAAGCTTTTAAGAGGTCTTGTTGAACTGTATTCATGCAGTTCATTTAAATGTCTTTGCAAAGATTAACATTTTGTCATGGCAGCCCCAAAACTGATATTGGTAAGGTTTTTTCTTTTCACGTTTGGGAAAGACACATAAGATAATATGCTTTGACCACCAGCAACGTCTTAATCATTTGACCTTTTGGCGTGTTGCCTTCTCTCTCATGGCTGAGTAATTCAGCTCAATCATTCTGTTTTTGATGGCAGATTTTTTTGCTGGTCAGCAATTCAAAGCCCTTATAATGCCCTGTAGAGCTGCATTTAAAAGCTTTGTTCCCTATCCAGGAATGTCTAGGTAGTTTTAAACCTTTGAAGGTTCATTATGCATTCATGGGGTGATAGACTTAGCAGCAGCCATTGCTTACAAAATAGTTTATTCATGCAGATTCATGTGGTGTAAAGTGAATATAAATGTAGCCCATACATCTGAAACACCCCAGGGCTTATACAACAACTAGTCCTTGCTCTTTTACATTGCTGCACCCCTTGACCATTAGAAACAGTGGAACATACAAGACTTGTTGTCAATTAATGGTTTACCATATTTCGTGTTAGATTAGTTGTCCACATAACTGCAATAGCAACACAAGGTTATTGTATATAAAAATGTGTATTGTAAGCAGCTAAAATTATGTTTACATAACAAATATGGACATTGAAACGTATCTTTATGTTTACTGTGAACACAAAAGACAGAGCACCAAAGGGATAATAAAGATTTTAGTTAATAGAGATGTTGATGATCTTTGTTTAAACTTTAAAGGGATGATTCAGGTCAGGAGTAAAACCAGGCCACTAATGCAAGACATTTGAAGAAAATCTACTATAGGGTGTTTTAAAATCTGATCTCTCAAAGTGGGTACAAGTGGGCAACTTACAAAGAAGAACATATTTTTAAAAATATATAATCTATTTCTCAGTATTTGGAAGCAATATATATTTGAAAACTGGTCAGTGTAGAAAAGACTCCTTAGGTAGTAGCTTACAATTATGAAAAATATCTACTGTATGATTTTTGAGATAGGGTACCACAAAATAAGCACAGGTGGGGCAAAATTAGAGGACAAATGATCAATACAGCTATATTTGATCATTCATTCCTCCAAATTTATATATTTGAAAGCCGAAGACACTCTCCTCAGATACTAATATACTGAATATGAAGAATATCTACTGCTGGATTTTTTAAACTATGATCCTTCAAAATGGCAAGTGGTAACATTACATTAAAAAAGTTCAACACAATACACAATGCACAAGTATTAAAAATATATGTAAAATAAAACTGGTAGGTTTGGGAAACAACATCCTAAGCTACTAAAATAACAAATCTACATACATTATTGTGGAGGAGTGTTTAAAGATCCCTCAATGTAGCACAATGACAGATATTGAACTGTAGATTATATCATTATAATACACAGTGTCCATAGTTTAGTCTTACATATCTTTTAGATAGATTATTTGTGAATATACTGCAGTTTTTAGATGCACTACATACAGTTTGAATGCAATGCATATGATCACAGGCTCTCTACACGGATGTATTTAACAGGCTGCATTCATCTCTAGTGACCGTTTCTTGTACATGTTGTTTTGCTGATGTTTTAGGTAAACATCGAATTACAATTATTCCTGAATTGAAAACAAACAAATAGAAATGTCCTGATTGCCAATATACCTTAACGTTGTTTGACTGCTTTAAATGAACCGGAAAGTCGGCCTATATTGACTCCGAGGGCAAAGTACGCACCTGCGCCGCGGTGCATCCACGTCTGACCTTCAAACGGGCATAGCCGATTCACGTATGGACACGGAAATAAAGGTATAGCACATACACATCTGTGTATTTTACATGTATATCAAATCTATAACACATTTCTCCTGTTTTCCATTTAGGCTTGTGCTAAACACGGTGTGTGGGGTGGGCGCGGGGCAGCTGGCGAGCTGATGTTAATTAGTAGGAAATACTGGGGTCAGAGGTCAAGTGCTGCTGTATCCACTTAGCATAAGAGCCTAAAACGCCGCAATATAATTAATAAATACATAAAGATCTGTGTGCCGATCCTCAGAACAAAGGTAACACCAGATCATACTGATTTAATTCTGATTAATAAGACCGCAATTATATGATGTAATTTACAGCCCAACACAATTCTACCAATGTAGTTTAGAATAAAAAAACAACTCATAAATATACCTTGATACAAAAATGCTCTCTTCAAGTTTGTATAACGCTGGGAAGCTTCAGAGTTGTGTGATTTGTAATCATGCAGATCCATCTTTGTCAGGGGTAATCAATTGAAGTTTTTCTGTAGTGTTCCAAGTTTGATGAATGCTTTGAATTATCTCCAGTCTTCAGTTTTGTATTACAAGAAAGCTGAACAAAGGCATACTGTAAAGATAAACCTGAGATTTTAAAAAAAAATCTACTTTTTGACATTTACAATTGATACCATGCTTAAAAACAAAACCAAGCAAGGTCAGGAATGTGAGTGTAGCAATCTACGGAATGCTAATACAGCATTTCCCCCAAACAAATGTAAATGTTTTTGATTTATTTTATTAGGTTTTTAAGATCTGTGACCAGATCCATGTATTCCATCTCCGCTTGCTATATCTGGACTCATCTGGCTTCTCCAGTCGAGTGGTAATGTGTGCACATCAGTTTGATGTTGGTATTCTAGCAAAACAGTGCAATGCTTTTGGCAGCCTTTCCATATCTTGGGAAGTCAAGCCAGTTCATGGATGCTGTTACCAATATTAGTTCTCAGACAGGATTAGTTCTTATCCAGGGCAACTTACAGGATACAACAGAAGCAAAACAAAAGTGCAAAGATATCGTATACAATTACAAATCAGGCATAATACAAATTAGTTTAAAAATTACACGAAGTGAATAGGTAAAATACACAGTTCATATAAAATATAAGTCATACAGCCTTGTTCTAATAAAAGTGCAGGCAAGATTGTATTTAATATACTTTAACAATGAAAGGGCATGTTGTTTAAAATATTTTTGAAAGCATTGCTCAGACTCAGTTATGAGTTATTCACAGTTCATGTGCACTATATTGCTAAGACTGGCTCAAAGTTACTTTTGAATTGTCATGTTTTCATACAAACCATGTACATCTGTGTGTTTTAGGAGACTCCTGTAGTCCACACTTTTACCAGAATTAATGCAACTAGCTGTATCTCCACATCAGTGATATTTCTTCTTTTTGATAGGTTTCTCTAATCAGGTATTCTCTTATCCAGTTCTGGGTATAAAATGAGTGTGATTGCTAATTATCTTTTTGTCTGTAACCACGTTTTTTTCCCCCAGCAGAGATTATGGAGCGCGTCAGAATCATTGTGGTGGGGGCTGGAGTCGTAGGCCTCTCGACGGCAGTGTGCATCGCGGAGTCCATTCCACACTGCTCTGTGACCGTCCTGGCTGAGAAGTGTTCCCCTGACACTACCAGCGACGTAGCTGCAGGGATGCTCCATGCTCCTCTATTCCCAGGTGGGGAGATCATAGAACATGTCCATTAAAAAGGCCAATAAAAAATGAATGTCTGTCTGAATATGCACACATTTAAACTGATAAATACATTTTCAGTACATTGAAATATACACAATGATTTTCCTGATAAAGCTTGTAATGCATCAGATATTTCTGGAATCATTGGCAATATTCCAAAAGAGTTACATGAACGTAATGAATTTAAGTAGCATATTAGAAGTGACACTCCAGTCAGGTTGCAAGACCAGGCTGTTCTAGAATAAGTTGCCATATACTTTCATAAATTTGCTCCACAGATATTCCAGTGGATCGGCAAAAGCGCTGGTTTAAGAATACGTTCGATCATCTGTTGGCTATTTCTGAATCCTCAGAGGCTGCAGATGCGGGCGTGTTCTTGGTATTCGGGTGAGCACGGCAGCTTTCATCAGGAAGCTCCTAAAATTAAGAAGACTGTCGACTTATACATATATACAAAAAAATGTGAGAAAGAAGTCTGCACAGGCACAGGTTGTGGGGCAAAACAACCAGCACAAGGGCTAAAAATGGAAAACAACGGATACTCCCACCCAACCATGAGGCAGCAGCGTGCTGCATTCTGCTTTTAATTGACTGGGGACCAGGAATAGAATGAGAGCAAGAGTTATACGCGGACAATTTTCAACTTTGCAGGATATCAGCAATCACAGCATTTGTTAATGTATTGCAACGAATATCAGCAACTGGCCCTCCAAATTATGAAAATATAAACACATCCCATGACTACTATTGATTGATGTAGTTTATTCAGGAATAGTTTTAAAACAAAATACAAACACACAAAGTATATGTAGATACATTGATGGATCCCAAAACCAACACTTTGTTGGGAATCTAAGCTTCATTAATGTCTAGAATCTAACTTTTTTTTTTTCTTTTGTAAATAAGATGGGAGATTTTTCGGGAGGTGCCCAGAGAGAAAAGGCCTTTCTGGTCACAAGATGTCCTGGGATTTCGTTTCATGACAGATGCTGAGCTAAAGAAGTTCCCACAGCACAAATTTGGACACGCCTTTACCACCATTAAGTGCGAGTGCCTTACCTATCTGCCTTGGCTTGAGAAAAGGTAGGTTGAAATTCCCACAAGATAATCCATTTTGACTGTACACTTTATTATTGCATATTTAATTACAGAATAGAAGTATGTTAATGCACATGTTTTTGGTACATTCATACCATACATTTATTATTGCATGGCAGTTCCAATTAACCACATAACTTTTGGTTAATCCATCCCCAGAATGATCAAAATAGTAAGTTGTAACTGTTCTGTATTGCTTTGTTGGGCACCAGGTAGGTTTATACCTACCAAGAGTGAAATAAGACTTTCAGTCTATTCAGCAGACCTTTTAGATAGTATATGGTAAAAAGAGTAAAGAGAAGAAACAATTAGGAATATCGTAGCAACATTGAGGAGGCAAAATAAGTTAAACAAGAAGCGACAGCTTGGAGAACGATCATATATATAACCGTTAATACAAGTATAACAAGGTACACGTTTACTTCTGGCTAAAGCATGCAAGTCCGTAAGCAACTGTAATAGTGTAGAGTTGTTGATGTTCTTCAGTAACAGTTATTGGTGGAAGGACTAAGAGCATGTAAAGACGGACCCTTGCCCTCCGCATTATTGCACACAAACACACCAGTCCTGATAGAATGTGTCTCTTCTGGGTGAGTTTTGTCACGGTCTCACCTGCTATTCATTCAGCTCACCACCAGAGGTCTCTCTCTCCCGAGTATTAATCCCTGTGCTTCTTTCTCTCAGTTCCCGGATCACTCAGTCACATTACATTCCTTTTATTCACGTGCACTTGTTCTGTCTTTCCCCTCTCCCCATTGGTCTTTCACCCTGTACCCAGTCATCCCTTTCTCCCTAAACACAGTATATAAACCCCTTTGTTCCTTAGTATAATCGCTAAGTCTTGTCTTCTCTTCTGAAACATCTCTGAGCATTCTTCCTTGTTTACCTACCGTGTTTAGACTCCTGTTTTCCTGTCCCTGACCACCTCTTTTGGATCTCCCAGTTTAACCTGTTTGCCTGATCGAGCGACCCTGAACTGTTCCTGTTTTCCCTTCTGGATTTCCCCTCTTGGATTGTTTGCCTTTCTGCTTTGCTACTAGGAGCCTGCACTTGGATCTATACACCTTGCCTTTGAGAAACGTTACAAGTTTATTATTAACAGTGTTGGCTATTAATGTTCAAATTATTTGCTTACTGCTATGTAATGTATCACGTGCCTTAAGGGTCATGGCTAGCATCCCAACTAGGAAATAGTTGTGCAAAGAAACCTGAGCCTCTCACATGTAGGTCCCAATTTCCAAGAAAGACCGGACAGTGAGTATACATGATTGCCAGCCAGTGGGTGTGAAACCTCAAAACGCTCTGGCTATTTCCAGCAGAAAGGATAGACTTCACCAGAGAATGATGAAACATTGGTCTCGACCAGTATAACACAAGGAATATTAAAAATACAATTACAAAATAAATGATGAAATCGAATACAATTCTGCAGCTTTTTGGTGTATTCTGAATTACCTCTTGATAATCTCTTAGGCAGTCATTACTTTATTTTCTGGTTTCAGTGTTAGAAAGAACAGTTATTAGTTTAGTTTTTTGTTTTAATTAAAATCAAGGCTGAGCTAGGACTAAACTTCACAAAGGCATTTGTCGCAAAACACTGTACAGTACGTATAGGATATATAAGTAAGCTTTTTCAAGGAACGTTAAGTTTTCAAGGGATAGTATCATCTGGAGAATTGCATTGTTGCCATTGGTTCTTTGACTGGCATTTCTGGTTTATGTTATTCAAACATTCACTTATCAGAAAGACTGCCCAGTTCTGGAATTGTTCAGAGAATATAATGTACAGGTAAGTGCCTTGACATAATGAGCATTTTATTTAACTAGGGAGAAATAGAAATAGGAAGGTTAGCCATGCAGAGTAGAATCTGTGTGAATCCATGCATCTTGTATCGGATCTTCCCCTTGTTATCCTTTGGTACCTCTGAGTTAGTGGACAGATGAAAAATAAAATGAAGCAAGTGAATAAACTGAATGGCAAGAGGAAGGACCTCAGATTTAGCCTGGGCAACACTGCAAAGAGTGTAATAAGTGGTATTGGATTTCATGTATACAAATGGTCTGACTAGTAGGAGTAGTATATAAAAAATGTCACAATTAAGTCCATCTGTAATGCCTGAGGAAAAAGTCAGCTGGAGTTAGAACACGAAGAAAACGATAGGTCTCATTTGTGGAACTGACTTATGACATGAGCTGCAGATTTTGTTAAATCAAGCTTTTAATTGCGCAGTAAATGTTATGCTGCAGATAGACTGGGTTTGCCTGGGGGACAAACTGGCTGATTGGGGGTTTTGTTAACCTTTCCAAACTGCAGTGTCTAAGAGACCTGGGTGCATAATAGCATTGAGCCATGGAGAATTGTGCCACAGATGCATTTCTGAGAGTCTTATAGAGATGACCCAGCTGAATTAATATATAAGTCCATGCACCTAATGCAGCTTGGTGAAAAGCTACAGGGGTCACTGTTGAGCACGAGGGTAAGGAAACCCTGCCCAGTTCCATCCCACCCCTGCAGTATTCAGCCAGTTAGGCACTGCCCTGGGGCAACCAGGTCAGTCAGCTGTGATATCGTCCAGATTTTAAGCAGTGATGTTTAGACTAGTGCCCAAAGTGTTTTCTGAGCCTAGGATTACAATTCAATTTGGGAGCATAAGTATGCTTTCACTATTTCTGAAGGTGTGATAAAAAGATGAAAATTCCCTCAATAGAGCAACAGAAAGCTGTACCCTAAAGTATCACTGGGCCGTATTGCAGAGGGCTTTGCTTGTGAGCATTGGTTCACAAAAAAACTCATCCAGGGTTTGATATACCATGCACTCCATTCCACAGGCTGGGAGTCAGAATGATTTGACTGAAGGATGAAGGGGGTAACTCTTAGTGGAATGAACTGTATTAAAAATCATCTGTGCTTTAACACTTAGTAGCATCTCTCTTCCTGGTTGCAATAATACAGAAATCTTTCAGATTCAGAAAAGCTGGTGGGCAGATTCAGCTTGGGAGGGTGACAGACTTCGGGCAGCTCTGCCAGGGCTATGACATCATCGTCAACTGCTCCGGCCTGGGATCCACGGCCCTGGCAGGCGACCGGCAGCTCCACCCGGTGCGGGGGCAGATCCTGAAGGTCTACGCACCCTGGCTGAAACACTTCATCAGGGATGGCGACGGACTCACCTATATCTACCCTGGGGCCAAGAGTGTCACGCTCGGGGGCACGCGGCAGGCCGGTGATTGGCGGTTGATGGCAGACGGCGAGGAGAGGGTGGAAATATTTGAGCGCTGCTGCAGGCTGGAGCCCTCCCTGCAGAAGAGCCTGCAGCTGGGTGATGCAGTAGGCTTGAGACCCGGCAGGAGGAACTTGAGGCTGGAGAGGGAGATGTACCAGTTCAGAAATCGGCAGGTGCCCATCGTCCACAATTACGGCCACGGGGGGGGAGGCATCTCCCTGAGCTGGGGGACGGCCCTGGAAACGCTGCAGCTGGTGCAGCAGTGCGTGAGTGACCGGCCTCTACCATCCAGATTGTGAGGCAGGAAATGGTGTGGAGTAGGATAGACAACAAACCACACTCTGTCATATATGCAGGAAATGAGAAAAGGTTTTTAATTGTCATTATTTTGGCATTTAGTTTTATTCAATAATCATTTAAAAGGGGTAAATCTGCATTGGGTGAAGTTGTGCGCTGAACAATAATAATAAAATAAAATAATAAATACATAATTATATGAGGGTGGTGCGGTGGTTAGCGCTGCTGCCTCACTGTGTGTGTGTGTGTGTGTGTGTGTGTGTGTGTGTGTGTGTGTGTGTGTGTGTGTTGCCTAGCGATGGACTGGCGTCCCGTTCTGGGTGTATTCCTGACTTGTGCCCAATGCCTGCTGGGATCAGCTCCGGCTTTCCCGCAACCCTCACCAGGATAAGCGGTTTTGAAGATGGATGGATGGATAATTATATGAATTTGTAATGTTTTCATAAGAGTTCTCCTTAAATTTACCTTTCATTCTTGATTTGTTACAACTCCAGTCGCTCATGTGCAGCCCAATTGCTGATATTAAAATGGTTGTTTGGGATTGAGCAATTCATTTTTGACTTGAGTGGTGCAGGAAACGAGCGCTCAGAACTGCAGAAGCGAGGTTCTCTGACATTCCTGCGACTGCTAGGTGATCAAGATGTTATAATTGTATCATGTATCACTCTGCTTTTAATTATGTTTAATGATCACAATTAGTCAATAAACGATCTTGGCTGTACACATGAGCATTGTAGAAAGTCAACATTTATGAAATAAAAGCCAATACATTTTATAATGGTTTAAATAAATACTGTGTTGATCATTTCAGAGACTTCCAATTTACAGATGAACACAAAGTAAGCACAGTACTGAGCAGTTTCAGATGGGGATTCTGCAACAAGGCAGGCGGACATCACTGATACTTCTCTGACTGGTAGTAGTGTCACACATTGCTAAAAGTTTAGTTTTAGTTTTTTTGACAGTCATACAAAAAACAACAACCTAAGTACAGTCAGCGAACCCATGCAATTATGGCCTCAAACTTGAGATTTATGCAGTTTTAATGGCCTTTCTTTGCAACATGTTAAGACTACCCTCTACTGGTAGAAAAGGATTACAGCCTTTACTGAATGTATCTAATAAATTAATGTACTGAAATCCAATGCACACTTATATATGTAGATTAAGCAATAAACTAAGAAGAAATTTACTATATAACCAGAAATGAAAAAATCATAATAAATATAAAACATATATACATAGCATTTACATATACCCTAAGACAAAATGTGTGTTGATATATCATAGGGGAGGAAAAAATGGCATATCGTCAATATTTTTTCTTTAGTCTAGCTTTTATTCAAAGCACTGAACATCAATGTGAGCATCTTAGCGACCACTGTTAGCAGAACCTCAATTGTGTGGCTCTTTAGATACCAACATGTAATTGACTAGACACAAAAGGGAGAGCAGCGAATACCAACAGTTATTCCAGGTGAATGGTCTTCAGTTGACTACTGTTGCACCACACTGCTCTGAATAGGTTGGTATGTACCTTCTGCATCAGGTTTGCAAGCTGTTGAAAAAATCTCTGGAATTTCTAGTTTTAACGAACACTGCCACATCGGTATTCTTCTCTTGCTCAGCCAGTGCAAGAACAGAAAGAAAAAGACATTATGCATTCATGATCGATTTGCTTTCAAATAATATATTTGAGAAATGTTACAAATGTCTGAAACCTTATTGTAAGCGAAACAGGCATACTGTAAGTTTCCATATATTCATTACAATGCATAGCATACAATAGCAAAGTTCTCTGAAGAGAGCACAGAACAAGCGCTTTGAAAATTGAATTTAGTGAATTAGTTTATAAATGTTATTTAAAATTTCCCACCCACCAGTTTCAAAGAAAAGTCACTGAAAGCCTCTCTGTATAGATCCCTCTGTAAAATGGTTCTCAGAGGCACAAATGCAGGGTAATGTCAAAAAAGGGAACCTGCTTTTTCAAGTGTCTTCATTGACTGTGTATAAATTAAAAGAATACCCAATTAAAATTTCAAGATTCGCAGCCAATAGGACAGAGGACAGAACACGGGAATCTCCTCTTCTCTCATTGTCTATCATAGATTTTTTTTAATGCACACAATTGCTTTGTGCTGCTCTCTTTGTGTATATATACACATACACACACATATAAACATAAACACAAGACTGCTAAAAGATTAATCTGAAGGTAATTTGGCAATTGATACAACTGTCCAAGAAAACAGGACCTTTAGTTTAATTCAGTGTTATCTCTCACTCTAACTACTGCAGGTTTCTCTTTCTATGTTTATGGAAAAAAGGGTTCAAGCGGCTCCAAAACATTTTTAATTTACATACAATGTCATCAGATAATTTGAGATGCCTAAGCACAATGTTTAAAAACAACAACACTCTTTTCCTGAGAAACTTAAATCTGGAATGCGACTGAATACAAACAATAAATTAATCTGTCAAACGATAATTCAGAATAAAGTATTTTTTTAAATTAAACTATATAAGCTATATATTAGACTGGCATGTAGTATGGCAAGTGTATTTATACCAGATAATACAATGCAACAATAAACATTATGTGCCAACATCTGATGCAAATTGAATAACAAATGAATCTCATAGTCGGCATACATTATTGCTTATGCTTGGGATGTCAGGGTTGTAACAGATTTTAACTGTAATGATGAATCTAAATTCGCATAATGTATGCCTTCAAATGTATGCAGTGCACTCAACTTTCAACTAATGTGCATCTTTACAGTTCACTGGATTATTTGAATGTAGTGACACCATAGAACGTTGTCCATCAAATGTGCTTTGCTTTTAACCATTAACTATGGTAGTTTGTGGCAGAGCTGTGACAAATCTGTTTAAAAAAAATAAAACTAGGCTCTGCCATCCCATACTATTAATTGTGACATTTTGCACAAAGTTTCTGCTGATTGAAGGGCAACATGGCACTCGCAGCCATTACAGACCCATATCTTAGTTTGATTTTCAATCATTTGATTTGGTACGACATTGATATGCCCATCTAGTTCCATACTCGGTATCTGCAATCTGGAGATATAGTGGGTAATGAATCTCAGGCACAAAGCCACAAGTTCCGCTTTCCTTTATTACCATGATTCAGACGCTTTCCATTGACGGCCCAGAGTCTCAACTCAAAGACAAGGGAGCACACGTTCTG
The DNA here is from genome assembly GCF_036373705.1 of Amia ocellicauda. Taxonomy (NCBI): domain Eukaryota; kingdom Metazoa; phylum Chordata; class Actinopteri; order Amiiformes; family Amiidae; genus Amia; species Amia ocellicauda. Next base: position 29,344,719 of record NC_089850.1, on the reverse strand, counting down.
TCACTGCAGGACCAGCTGTTCGCTTTCTGCTGCCCTTGACTAGCCTTGTTAAAGTCTGGTTAACAATTAAATCAGACAATAATAATAATAATAAAAATACAGTGTATACCATTTCATTTCTGTAACTCACAAACAAGACAGAGATGAATATCAGCCATGTCTTATCTGCAAGTGTCAGCTGCTATGTGAATATACAGAGATGTTATTTTAATCCTCTATCCACACGAAGAAACAATTGTGAACATGACAAACACTGGAGGATGTTTGGCCAGAAAACACACCCAATTAGTGTAACCTTATTGCAGCTTGGGACAGTGGAGACTCTGCAGTGACCATGGAAGCCCAATGGCTGTCACAATCAACATGTCAACTGGTAGATCTAAAGGATGTGCTGCTCCATCTTCAGGGTCCATCTTAAGGATCCAATATGATTTTTCTTAAGTTAAAGAAAGGAGAACAGGTTTTTCTCCTAAGGAAGTTTCTCCTTTACCAGTTCTTAAAGATCCAAATCGTCCATATCTCACCTGGAGATGCATGGTTAGGAAGGCCCCTGTAAGTGACCAAACGTTATTGTTTAAAATAAAAACAACAAGAACAATCACTTCCTCAGTCTGCGCACCCAAATGGAAAAACCAGCATCCGTAAAAACACGGACAATCATCTTCATCCACATCCCCCCGGGCTGCTGGGGAGGCTGCAGTCAACACAGAGAACCTGGCCCCTGGCACTGGGGTCTCTACAGCTTTGCTCAGGGCTGCACCAGCCAGCTGTGGGCATCCTCCTCCTCTTCCTCCTCCTCCTCTTCTTCCTCCACCTCCTGCTGCTGCTGCTGCGGCTGCTCCTCCTCCTCCTCCTCCTCCTCCTCCGCTGGTTGGAGTGTGCTGAGCTCCATGCCCAGGGGGAAGTGGGGGGTGTGAGTTGTGCGTGAATGTGACTTCAAACCTATTTTCCTCTTCATCAGGTGGAACTGGTCCCTGATGAAGTTGTAAAAGTCATACTCGTGTTTCATGCGGTGGTAGAGCACCTTTAGGGCCTCCATCGTCGGGGTGATCTTTCTCACCGTGCCTGTCAAGTTCCCCATTTTCCTGTAATCTGGAAAACAGACGAGAGCGACATAAAGACGTGGACATCATTAACATGACTCTCTCCTCCAGCAGAGATGACCTGGGTTTTAAAGCAGTAAACCCAGTAGTATGAAAAAGAGAAGAGAAAAGACAGAACTCAGAACCAGGACTACAGTTAACCGGTGCTGGAGTATTCAACATTGTGCTCCCATTCCAGCCGATCTCGGACCCTATCTTACAGTGCTGGGTGTTCTGTTATGGTCTTCTACATTTGAAGATGAAGACGAACAGGATTGTCTGCAAAGAGCCTAATATACAAGGACACACCAGGTACCACTGCTATTACCGTTACACTGTAAGCCCACCCAAAAAAGCCAAGTCACAATATTCTACGTGGATTTATGTTTTGTCTTCTACATTAGGACCATGAGGAATGGTAAACTTAAGTAAATCAGTCCTTTCATAATTTTCTTTGGATCAATGTGGTTCATTCTTGACAGCACAGCATCTGAGGTTTTTACTTTTAACATACAATGTGCTCTATCCGCGAAAGACAAAACAGCTGTACGCAATGTAGGATAGATTGATGTGGCAGTATATTAAACAGACTTTATGTAGATGCAACAGCAATGGTTTCTGGTCGCTCTCTATTAGGTTCATGACTTTTCAAACTACTCATGTTCAATTCTTCAGAGCAGCTTAAATGTACTCCTTGTTGTGAGTTCTACATCCTTTGTACCACTTCTTTTTTGTTAATTGGTGATTCAAGCCAGGAAATATTAAGATTGGATTGTTTTTATTTTCCCAAAAGGGGAATAATGTTCAGTTTCTGGAGTTATGTAGCAACATGCATTTGATAATGACAACAGGTCACTGGAAGCAGGAACATTTCGAAACCTTGATTGTTTATCTTTGACCTACATATCTTAGAATTATTCATTAGTTGTTTTTTTTACTGGTGAGGAATGGAATATACACCTTCCTTTTAATTGAATCATGAATTTTAACTGCACGTAGGGAGTATTGAGTTGTCCATACCACTGGCAGTTCATTAAAGAGAGATAAGCCACAAGCAGACCCAGAGGATGGGGTGAAAAGAAAGTGGATATGACAGAGCATGACAAACACAAAGCCTGGAATGTGATTCCCAGCACACAGGGTTAAAGTAGACTATATTTTGACCCAATGACAAGGAAAGACACTTGTCCACTAGGAGATTGATTCTCCTTGCTCCACTTCAGGTTATGATCATCTCAATATAGATAATATAGGAGGCAACATAGATTCTCAGGGGGAGTAGGGCACACTATGATGCATGCTCTGACATTTAAAACAGAACAGACAAGAGACTTCACTCACCTTCAAAAGCTAAACCTCAATAACATGTTAAAACACATTCATAATAATACAAGTACAATACAATCTTCATTCCTAGAAGAATACAATATTTTGCTTTATTTATTAACTTTGGTTTTATATACTTACTGAGCATACAAAACTGCCTCCTTGTGTATGTATACACATTTGTAATTGTATAATCTGCTGTAAAAAAACATTTCTCATTATTTGCACAACTGGAGGAGAGGTGGTGGTGATTCAAGTGAAACATCGCCCACCCCCACGTGAACCAGTGAACCAGATAAAAAAAACTGCAATAACTCATATTATTTCACACTAGTCATGAGTCTGTCTCCAAGTCAGAAAAAACATCTGAGACGAGCCAAGAACAATTGACTGGTGCTGCTTCAGGACAGGGTCCCCCCCCAACCCCCCCACCCCCCCTTTAAAAAAAAAATGCAAAGAGTTGAATGACTTTAATAGGAGACTTGACTAGATGACCCGAGTTTAACAATCGGAGCTCTTATGACGGCTGTATAGTTGTATTTGCACAAGGACTCCCGCGGTTCGTCCAGGAATGCCATCTCAGCGCTGTGAAATGAGTGTGACTGCCACTGGACTGGCTGTCGAAACATTTCTCCTACAATGCTGAATAACCCTTTTACAGGTTGTACATCTGAGGCAAATAATAATAATAAGCTCAGTGTCTGTAAACAAGATAGTAAGAAAAGTAGTCATGTTCAAATCTATAATTTTCATGTTTTGCAAACACTCAACATGAATACAATATCTTGTTGCTACTATTTATACTGTGTAGGCTGTTGGAAATGGAATAAACTGACATCTTAATACACACAAACACACAAGCATTTTTTTTTTTATCCATTCTCTCATTATCTCCTTCTCCGTTGGAGCCATGTTTCAATTTTTTCCACTCCTTACTTTTGTCTGAGTGTTTTATTCCTTTGTTCCTAAGTCCTCTGTATATTCATGAGGATTTTCTGAAGGCCTGGTTAGTACACATCCTATACTAATTTACACTACATTTGCAAGGCCTGGGATGAATCCTGCAATTCAGACAATAAACAATAAGACATGTTCAAAACCTGTTGTACGCTCAGACAATAGTATAAGAGTATTCAAACAACGTTGGAAAACATTTGGCTCTTATAACCCCCATCCTGGAATCACAAGTTCAAATCAGATGTATGATGCCCTCCAGAGTCCATTACTCCACATATAAATACCAACAAACATAGAAAACAAAAACATACTTTAGAATTTACTGACGCAATAACTTGATTTAGACTGAAGTTGATTAATAAAGAACTCGCAAACGAGACCAAAATGCAATGACAGGCTGCAACAGTAACTGAAGTATTAAGAGTGCCAGGTGTTTTCTAACTGGATGGGTCCATGAAATTGGGCAAAGAATAAATTTAGTGGAATCTGTAATGCAGTTTTTTCATCCAAGCCTCCTCTGAGCTTTCTAGGAATCTTTCCAAGCATAATGCAGGTCCAGACCACTGTTAAACAACACTGCTGTGAAGGGGAGTGATCTCACACTGAGATCTTAAGTGAGAGTCTTGAGGAAACAGTGTACTGTGTCCCAGCAAACTGGCCCTGACCCTCGCTGCCCGACTCCTGCAACATCTGCTTTCAATGACCTTGACAGCAAGGGGTGACCTCTGCAGATTCAAAAACATCCAGTCATACTGTAGCATCAGTTTCATTGAACTCCCTGGTTAACAACAGTTTGTTTCTAGGCCCAGTCTCATAGTTTCAAACAGATAGAGCAAAAAAATAATTCATATTGCCTGACACTACAAGTTGGCAGGAACAAAAATAAGTTTCCTTCATTAAACTGTTTAATACCCTCACCACTGACCACAAGGCACAATCCATCATACAACTAAGAAATCAAAGGTGATAAGTGAATAATATGTTTTCATTGCAAGGAAAAACATATAATCCATCTTCACAACTGTGCCAGCCTTGAGCCTTCAATACCTTCAAGACTTCATTAACATTGAACAATGGCCATGTTTACATGCTGGTAAATAAGTAGGTCATGACAGCAGAGCAGACTTACAAAAGGTGGTTATGGCTGATTCCAGTTTGAAACGAAAAAACACACACAAAACCCAGAGTAAACAAAAGCAAGAAAACAAAGGAGAAAAGAAACTGCATTAGTGCAGAATTAACCAAAACACTGTAATCCTGCTGTACCACCTTAAAATACATAATGCCACTGTCTACTGCCATTACTTTACTAGCGCAGCATAATAATAATAATAATAATAATAATAATAATAATAATAATAATAAACAAGCAATTTCTCTGAAGTTCATGGTCTTTCCACAATAAAGGGTCTTTATATTAACTGTAAATCACTAATCCAGCCCCCTTATTGCAAAGGGTACGTTGCAAAAGAATAATAAAACAAGCAGAAAAAGGAAGAGAAAAAAGGGTTCTGCACATTCTGTCATCACAATTGTGTATGATGTACCAGCAGAGTCCAGAACCTCCAAACAAGACAAATATTTAATGGGAATCATATATATAATCTTCTGATGCAAGCCCCTGGGTAGGATTTTCAACTACTCTGACAAAAAATATTTTTCTTGCTTTGAAGACAATAACAACAGAAAAAGATAAGTAATAAGTACAGTACAGTATTCTCCCTCTCCACACTCCACTGTTATGCAAAAAGCTTTTTGAAGTAGATAAGAGTCGGCTGTAGCCAGAAGTATTCCTCACTCCTGCAGTAAAACAATTCCGTCTGATAATCTGTTCACACTGCTGTCTACCTGTGCTGGAGCCCATGCTGGTAACCACATTTTAATACTGCTGACTTAAACTATTTTTAGAGTTTTAGGGGCAAGAACAAATATATAAACTGTGTGTGTGTATGTGTGTGTGTATATATATATATATATATATATATATATATATATACAGTGAGGGAAAAAAGTATTTGATCCCCTGCTGATTTTGTACGTTTGCCCACTGACAAAGACATGATCAGTCTATAATTTTAATGGTAGGTGTATTTTAACAGTGAGAGACAGAATAACAACAAAAAAATCCAGAAAAACACATTTCAAAAAAGTTATAAATTGATTTGCATGTTAATGAGAGAAATAAGTATTTGATCCCCTATCAATCAGCAAGATTTCTGGCTCCCAGGTGTCTTTTATACAGGTAACGAGCTGAGATTAGGAGCACTCTCTTAAAGGGAGTGCTCCTAATCTCAGCTTGTTACCTGTATAAAAGACACCTGTCCACAGAAGCAATCAATCAGTCAGATTCCAAACTCTCCACCATGGCCAAGACCAAAGAGCTGTCCAAGGATGTCAGGGACAAGATTGTAGACCTACACAAGGCTGGAATGGGCTACAAGACCATCACCAAGCAGCTTGGTGAGAAGGTGACAACAGTTGGTGTGATTATTCACAAATGGAAGAAACACAAAATAACTGTCAGTCTCCCTCGGTCTGGGGCTCCATGCAAGATCTCACCTCGTGGAGTTTCAATGATCATGAGAACGGTGAGGAATCAGCCCAGAACTACACGGGAGGATCTTGTTAATGATCTCAAGGCAGCTGGGACCATAGTCACCAAGAAAACAATTGGTAACACACTACGCCGTGAAGGACTGAAATCCTGCAGCGCCCGCAAGGCCCCCCTGCTCAAGAAAGCACATGTACAGGCCCGTCTGAAGTTTGCCAATGAACATCTGAATGATTCAGAGGAGAACTGGGTGAAAGTGTTGTGGTCAGATGAGACCAAAATCGAGCTCTTTGGCATCAACTCAACTCGCTGTGTTTGGAGGAGGAGGAATGACCCCAAGAACACCATCCCCACCGTCAAACATGGAGGTGGAAACATTATGCTTTGGGGGTGTTTTTCTGCTAAGGGGACAGGACAACTGCACCGCATCAAAGGGACGATAGACGGGGCCATGTACCGTCAAATCTTGGGTGAGAACCTCCTTCCCTCAGCCAGGGCATTGAAAATGGGTCGTGGATGGGTATTCCAGCATGACAATGACCCAAAACACACAGCCAAGGCAACAAAGGAGTGGCTCAAGAAGAAGCACATTAAGGTCCTGGAGTGGTCTAGCCAGTCTCCAGACCTTAATCCCATAGAAAATCTGTGGAGGGAGCTGAAGGTTTGAGTTGCCAAACGTCAGCCTCGAAACCTTAATGACTTGGAGAGGATCTGCAAAGAGGAGTGGGACAAAATCCCTCCTGAAATGTGTGCAAACCTGGTGGCCAACTACAAGAAACGTCTGACCTCTGTGATTGCCATCAAGGGTTTTGCCACCAAGTACTAAGTCGAAGGGGTCAAATACTTATTTCCCTCATTAACATGCAAATCAATTTATAACTTTTTTGAAATGCGTTTTTCTGGATTTTTTTGTTGTTATTCTGTCTCTCACTGTTAAAATACACCTACCATTAAAATTATAGACTGATCATTTCTTTGTCAGTGGGCAAACGTACAAAATCAGCAGGGGATCAAATACTTTTTTCCCGAACTGTATACACACACACACACACATATATGATAGAGGTTCCTGAACAATCTGTGCTGAACGCAATTTGTGCTCAACAGGGTCATAAATAAATTTAATTAATGGGGATAGGTTTCAACACTAAAATTACTTAAACATTAATAAAAATGTGCTGTTAATCAGACAATTGGTTTGTTATATTAACAATAATACAAATACTAATTAACTCAAAAGGTTCTGGCTCCTGACTTCATTTTCTCTCCGAGTTCACTTTAGAAACATGTGTTGGTCCCATTTAAACTTTTTTTAATCCTTTTTAATGATCGCTCTCTTTTTAAAACTAAAACAATGAAGTTAATTAGGTCTAACTGAAAATTGTTTATGAACTGCCATGCCATCTATCAATACAAGGCAAGTGTTGTGCTTCAGTTTGGCTAATATTTTATATTTTAATGATTTCTAAAATTTAATTTTAAAATGAATTTAATAAATTCATGCTACAATAAATACGTGCATTGTGGGGTGTATGTATATATATGATTATATATACATAGAAATAAATTACTTAAAAATTGAAACTACTTTCTGAGATCAAATCAGTTAAAGTTAGTGAGTAATCATATTTAAATCATATTTAGGCATTGGTCTTAAATGAATGGCATGTTGAACAGGGCTTTAAACTAGGCATAGATCTCCATCTAGTGGACAAGGATACAATAACATAAAATGAGTCAAATATAGTTCAGTATTGGTTTTGTGTCTTGTATCGGCCAAGCAAATAAGACAGTGTAATATTAACAAGTATGTATCCACTTAGCTTTACAAACTATAAAAAATGCAGTTGGAACCTCTTTATAAGAGTTCTTGGATAAAGTTCTACAAATAAAGACTAAACAATGTTGAAAGGACCTTTCATAACAAGCCAACGAAAGTTATAGATGCTTTTGAACCTGCGCACTCACTCAGTTTCAGTGTAACAACATTTGACCGCTATGATTTTAACCACAATGTGATTCCATATGGGTTCAATAAATTCTCAGGACTGCAGACTATGGGAAATGTGCAATCTGTTTCAAGTTTCTTTATTATGCACTACATCAAATTACCTGACCTTCTGTGATATTATGTAAGCTATCCCAAGAGTCAACGGATGAAAATGATCTATTTCAAAATACTACAGTTTTGAAATAAGAGGATCCAGTCGCACAGGGATGAGAGTGGAATCTGAGGCCCTGCTTTACAACTGCACTAGACAATGTCCATAATAAATCAATTGTTAAAGTCTTACCATTTGTCCAAACCATGTCTGTTTAAAGCATTTTTGACAATTGAAGATTATTTAGAATACTTTATTATGTCACTTCTACTATCCAAGGTGAACTGAGACTCAATGAGGAACACGAGGGATGGTTTTTCAAAGAGTTTTATACATAGCTGGAGTAGTATTTTAGGCAGTTCTCAATGCAGGCTAGCCATATAACTTAAATTTACTGTCGAATAGAAAGAGAGAAGAAGAAGAAAAAATCTGTACCTGGACTTTTATAAATGCTGAGCACATCAGTGAAGAAATGAGGTAAGAGGCGTTCCAGTAACAAGAGAACGTCTTCAAGCTCTTCCAGAATTCCCACCAGGAGGAAATTCTCGATGACATTCTGCTTCGCCCTCTCTAATGCCCATAAACCAGGCTCTCTTCCAGAGAAAAGAGAAATCAAACAAAAACATTAGCAATCGATCTCTGAAAAATACACACTCCCCGTGTTTTGCAAATCACCCCCAGCCCTGGCTACATTAACTCTTTTGATGCAGCAAAACACCAGGGCAAATAAAATCAAGTATTTACTCAGAAGATATAAACCCTCTTGGTGGAAACAATATGCTCATTTGAGAGTCTGCCCTATGGTATGGAAAGCTGCATCCACAATTAATCAATTTATTTTTTCCCAACTAATCATATTTTAATTAATCTATTTTGCTAGTTATTTAAAAGTACAATTTTCTTTTAAAATATGATTATTCACCTATTTTCCTTTGGTCTGTGTCAGGTGAGTTGCAGAATTTTCATTAATTCACTGCACACAGCATGTTTAATATATGATGTATCCAATATAAACATTATTTTGCCTTGCAGGGTATAAAATATTGCATTTCTTGTTTCTGGGCTCTGGATTTAAAGTCTTTCCTAAAATAATGATTCAACTTTTCATACTTACTTATAGCAACATAAAGCCTAATCAGTAAGATTGTGAGACATATTAATATATCTTTACGTGTCCAAGAATTCCAGAATCTGTGTACAAATGTACAGTAATAAAATAAAAAAAGGATTCTACCCATCATGCATTTCATCTTGTAAATATTCATTTTATATTATTCAAAACATCACGGCAATCTATATAGTTATCAATAACTTTAAATAATTCAGTTTTTTATTATATATTCTCAAAAGAAATATACGTTTCTTTTAATGGCCATATGAAATTGCAATAATAAATATTTTTGTAAATAAATTATTGTAAGTTTTGAAATGTAGTATCTGTTAATAAAATAGTCTGGAACAAATGCAGTTGCAGAGCAGTTAAATGACTGTTTACATGGTTCACATGCTATAAGAACATAAGAGACTTGGTGAAAATATAATGAGGACACAAAATATGAATTTCAGAATTCCAGCTTTCTTTACAGTGGAGAAAATATATGCCATGGGGAATTTGACTGCCTATTCTGTCATAAATCTGTTTCAGACATTTTTAGAGAGTAAAAAACAGAGTAACTGGAGAGGAAACTGCTCTGAGTGACAGAGGCTGTTTACTTCCTTTTTAAATTTTCTAAGCTCTAAAAGTTCAATTGCTTCCACAAGCTGTTTCTCACTATGAACAAATCATTTTGTACTTTTTTTGTTTGTAATTACTGACCATGTAATTATAACTGTAACAGGTTAAATCAGAGCAAAATTTTAAACCCTCTTTAAATTCAATAAAAGGTTGTTTTATTTTACAGCTGCCTTTGATATAGTTAATAGTTTAACCCTTGCCTATTTTAAGTGGTTAGAGCCAGTTAGATGCTCTTCATAGTAGGAGGATCAAAGAGAAAGCTTTGTTGATTAAAACACATCATGTTAATAACATATCCTTGTATGTCCTCTATTAATCTGCAAATAATCATGCAACACAATTACAGAAGATTAAAACTGTAAAACTGTAAAACTATCATCTTAAAACATTCAGGGCCAGGGATTTTCTGTGGTAACTTTGAATGCATTGCATACACAAATCCTAGTTCATGCAAAATTGCCACAAGATTTGACTTGGCATTTTAAAGGTTAAACATGAATGAAGCAGAATCACAGTTTAATAGACCTAATGCCATGCAAGAATAACACTCTTTTATGCTGTGATAAGAAATTCTGATTTGGTAATAGACACAGAAAAGTCTATGTGTGGTTTGATCTGAAGCAGTAACCCATCAAATGCTAAATGTCAGTTGCATTTCACCACAAACTGATTAAATGCTGTTGATTCCAAGATGAAGCTCTTGGAAAGAGAATTATGTCATTCTCCAGCTGTTCTGTTTGAACTGATCCAATTTTCTAATTTATAATTTTTTGTGTGAGAATGATTTCCTTCGGGATCTTGCGGAATTTCAGCAAAAATGATAAAAATGTCCCCATCCCTCAGAGGGTAGTGTATTATTCACATATGCCTGCCATATTTAAACAAATCTGACTTATGAATTAGCTTGAATAAACATGAATATAGTATATGTAAAATGGGGGTTGGGGTTGCTAGCATTATGTGGCTATGCTTTGAAGTGTTCTTGAATTAAATTACTTTTATTTAATGGGTTAAAAGCAAGTTCTCTTTCTCTATCTTTACTTTGTTGAATTTAAGTATCACCACAATAAAAATAACAACATTTTAATTCTTAATGTTAGGAGAGCAAATACATAACATCTAACAAACATTTCTAATTCTGGATTATTAACTGACCTTGAACAGGTCGTTTTATGCTCCTTAGTCTTATTCAAAACAAGCTTTGAAGGCATGTCATATTATGTGAGGAAACTTTTTTTTTAAGCCACATTCCCACATCAGTCTAAACAACAGAGATATACGCAATTGATAGTGACTTAAAGGGAAGTGTAAAATGTGTGTTTTCTGCAAGGACCCAATCACAGCAGCTGCTTTATATACATACAGCGTCTCTTTTCCAGGTCACGCCAGCAGAGTTTCCTATTTAATTCTCCCATCTTTCATGTGGCTTCTTTTTAAATCTCTTGGGATCCATTCTGTCACTTATTTTGTCCATCTCTGGGCTGTGGTCTGTTCTTCTAAAATGTGTGTCTGGCTCAATGCCATTTTAACATTTTCACTCTTTCAATTAGGTCACATAGGCCTCTGTTTGTCCTCTCATCCATTTTTTTTCTGTCTCCTGCTTTCCATGCTTCTTTGTGATGTTTCCCATTTCTGTATACTTTTTGTACCTATTGACCAGGTTTCAGAGCCTGGTGAACTCTAATACACACACACACACACACACACACACACACACACTACTTTTAATTATCAAGTTTTCAAGTCATCACCTTAATATCCAAAATGACTAGTAAAAAACAACAACCCTTACCTGCACTTTGGATGCTGCCCACAGAAGTAAGGGATGATATAAAAAAGTCTAGGGTTGGAGCACTCTGGGTAGTTTTCAAGAATGCAAACGTTAATGTCCTAAGGAAGGAAATGACAGATGTGAGAAATTGTTGTCCTAAATTCCTGGAATTCACATCTTAAAAAATGACAGCTACTTCAATCTTTCTGTAACTTACAAAATATATTACATTTCAAGTTTACCATAAAACTGGCATCTCAATTCAAACTGTCTGTGTTTCACAGTAAATTGTTTATTTATTATTTTTTATTGATATTATTCATTGAATTATTTAGTTTTTACTTCAGTGATTATTAATTAAATCATATATCATTATATCAAAGAACAGTTTTAATTTAACAAGTAAATGTACATTCATATATAAGCAGTGCTAAAAATGAGGTATCTGCAGTAGCTGCAAATCATAATTAAAGCGGAACTCCTCTTTATTCCCAAAATTGAGTTGAATTATTATCCCCTTTGCGTTTTTGATGATAAGTGTTGTGGGAATGGGGTGTTATTGTTAAAACATTGTCAGGGGGATATTTTCCCTTTCAAAAATAATTGTACTGCACCAAAAGCATCAGAGATCAGCCTGTGAATAGAAATAATCAGATCACAGGCGTGTTAAGCCTTACTACTGCCCTCCCGTGCTAGATCATGTCATTGTGTGGAAGTCATGAGTCCCCCTGTTAGGGTAATTCGATAGATGAAAAATGTAAATACGTTATCTATTAAAATTGAACATATGTCTTAAAACTAAGAGATTATATTTAGCAAAATTGTTGACTAGAACTAACACCGATGTGGAGAAACCAAAACCTGAAGTAAATGAGCTGAGATCGCAGCGGAAGTGTGCAGTGGTCAGTGCGCACAGAGCCGCTCAGTGTCTCCTGATGTCCTCGGTGGCCGCCCACTGGAGGCAACTGGAACAAAACAACCTAAAGACCCTACGAGGAATATTTTAGTAATTAACAATAAGTAAAACACATATCCAGTCAATTCGTGAGTGTAACAAGCGCAGCTCAAAAAATTGTTTTCAACGGCCAACGTGGTCAAATCTGATGTAGGCCTACTCCTATTTCAGCCCTGTCACATGTGTTATTAAAGGGAAACTGCACTGAAAATTGCGGGATTCGGCTTTGGAGAACGCGCGCGCAGTTCGCACTCGTTATAGCTGACACGGCAATAACATAATAATGTAAAATAAAAGCGACAGTTCTGGGTGGTGAAATAAACTTTTTACGACTACAAACCGATGGATCTTTTGGAAAAATAGGGCGATGGGGCCATTGAACGTGCAAAAATTTGTATTTTTGTTAATGATTTTCGTGACTTTTCTGATTTTCTCCATTGACTTCCAGCAAAGCAACGAGTTAGCACCCTGTGACGTCATGAACGATTTCTCGATCTCTGATTTCTTGGCCATAGAAGGAGCTGGACATGAAAAACTCACTCCACTAAATATGTCTACTTATAGAATAACCTGAGAAAATATGGATTTTCGGTGGAGCAACCCCTTTAACACTATGTTTCTTTATTGGGTCACTGTTTAAAAGCAACAACAACAACACATATCTACAATACAATCCATACATTACAATTATATTTATAGTTATAAATATAAATAATATATTTATAGTGTACTTCATGCAAAACAGTAGGGCCTACTTATTTTGTATTGTATTTTAAATCCTATTATTGCAAGATTGTATTATTGCAGAGATTCCTGAAAATAAAAAAATAAAATATATAAATGTATCTAACTGTAATTTATATAACCGTCAGTTATATTTACATTCATACCTAATTCAAATACTAAGCTTTACACAGACTAAAAATATACACAGATCCTCTATGAAAAATAAAGCACCTGCAAATAGCACAGGTTGCAGCACGAATCTGTGGTGTAACAACAACATACAATCACTAGGGGTCAGGAGACACACACTTAGATCATATTGAGAGAAAAGCATATTTGATGGCTATCACACACATTGACACTCTAGCACAAAACCACATCCTGCCCCAATATCAACAAGACCTTAAGTTTCTACAACCCCCATATACACTGTGACCAAAATGACTGACAAGCCTACATAACTGTATATCCTGTCTGATAACAATATCACCTAGTGTGAAGAATGTCAATGTGAAGCATATTGAACACTATGTTTTTATATCCCCTAACCTTACACTATTTTCAACACCAATTTTTAAGTATTTTCTCAGTTGTATATTGCTTTTCTTTGTTAATTTTATGTTTGCAGCTACATCTTTAAAACATTTTCAATATCAGAAACACGCACACGCACACACACACACATGCACACACATGCACGCACACACATGCACACACAATGCACGCATGCACATGCACGCACACGCACGCACACACACGCACACACACTGCTCCTTTCTATACAGATAATGATCTTCCTTTTCCTCAGCTGCTTCCTGTTTTAGGTAGGTCATTTACAAACTGCATCACATCTAAAACACACCCTGATTTATGGTATTTGGAGAAATACTAGCATTTGCACAACAATTAACCGCATTAGGTTTCCTGTGACTTTTGAATGCCACGACTTCTCTTTTTTGAGAACCTGACTAGAACAATATTGGTGAGTTATCAAAATAAGGCATTCACAAGCTAGACACTGCACCATTGCTCTGAATAGAAATCATGCAACGTATAATGAAAAGTATTTTTTTAGCTTGAGACATGGTTGATATTACGATTTTAAAAACAAACTATTCTGCATTTCACATATTAAACTGGAGCACAAAAATATATATCATACTGAATTCTTGAACTGAAGTATGCAGAAATGAAAGTAGAAGAAAATGAACTGAAAAAATAAAAATAAATTACATTTATTATCAGGGTGCAATGAAGAGAGAGAGAGAGAGAGAGAGGGAGAGAGAGAGAATAAAATCCTCATCTCATCAGCATAAAATACATTTTAAGATCACAGAACAGGATCCAATAATGTTACTTTTTCCAATTTAATTTGATAATAAAACCAAGTCTGCTAATGTGGGAGGCACTCTTGTTAAAAAGTGAACAATAAACTAAAGAAATTACTGGAAGGATTGTATGAGAAAATACTTGGCAATGAAAACCTTTGTCATGGTCATGTGAGGTAGCTCTCTAAATCATTAAGTTCAATGCACCAGCTGAATCTTTGACTGTGTGCTGCATTAAGTCCTAGCCAAGGGGAATGCAAAATATGACCTCAGCACCACCAGGTTAGGGAGGAGGAAAAAAAGATATTTGCTTCACCTCACATCACCCCAGAAACCGAAAAGAGCAGATACACAATGCCAACTGTAGGCTGCACAAATGAATGTGCTTCCCAAGGCTTCAAAGTTCAACAATAACCACTAATTCAATCTGTTTGTCTATAGACATAACATAATATGATAGTTTACAGAGAATTTGGTCAAGCACAGCAATCAGAAAGCTCCCGACAAATATGTGAAGATGTAATTGATAAGGGAGAAATGTAATTTTATGACTGGGATAAGAATAGGAGGAATATATTAATTGACCATATTAGTTATGACAACTGACAACACTTAACAGCAACTATGCAACTAGGCATTTCCAGTAGTTTAATCTAAGCAAGAAACAGGAGTAACTACAAGGCATAAGAGTTATGCCCAAAGAAAAACCCAAGACAAATGCATTCATGCATCACTTAACCAAGATTAGACCAAGACTTAAAGGAAGGCCATGTGATTACTTGCCCACACTTTAATTTCTGAATGATAAGATCTTCTGAAAGTATTTATTCTGTCAGAAACAAGAGCAATTCATCTTTCTAACAGCAGGCGTATTCCTCACCAGAATGGTTAAATAAAGCCCCAGGACCTTGGGACCTCTTTCACTGCCTATAAAACTTTTATTTACAGAGCTACCAGATGTCTAGCAAAGGAAAGTGAAGCTTTAAAATAATCGTATGACTCAGCAAGGAATTCTAGGCAGTGGATGGTGGACAAACTGTAACCCTGGAAGAGATTGTGAACCAATGAGCAGGCCACATCTGAGTACAGCACATACAGCTAAAGTGAAACTGCTTGTAACATTCAATTTAAAGAAAAACACCACAAGGAAACAAAAATGTTGCACAATCTCAATCTTAACAAGGCAATAAAGCCACTTGACAGATATGACTGAACAAGTAGCTAGTGATTGAGGAAAATAACGTGTCATAACTTGAAATAGAAAAAAGGCGGGGAAATATTCAAAAAGCTTAATCTGACTTTTTTTTTTTTTTAATGACTGAATACAGATGTTATTTAATCTGCAGCCAATGCCATACAGTTATTTTAAAGCATACCAGACAAGATTTACAGGACTGTTAGTCACCTGCTTGTTTTTGTTTCACTTCATTTCAAATATAGCATTCGGATGAGATTGTACACTCATACCCATTTACAAAAAGAGATGACAGCCTTTGCTCCCCCAAATATTACAAATAGACTGGCCCGCTAATGAGGGTTTTGATTACCAATCTAAACTCAACTTCATGCTTAGGAAATATGATATTCACACTCCTGCACAAATTAGTTTCAGATTCTTCTTTTTTTTTTGCAGCAGCAGCATTTGAATACAACTCTTGGAAATGAATTAGTGCTGAAATGGTGTAATATGGAAATTCGAGTGCTACAGAGGACTTCTGAAATACACACTTGTCAATGTGTATTTACTTCCACAATCTCTCTACTCAGGGGGATTAACAACCATAGTTCAGAACAATTCACATCTGCTGTGTGCGTGACGCATCATTTGTGCTAACCTTCACAATTTAAGCATTCAAATTGCTAGATTATTAACTGTGTGAAGTCTGTAATGTGATTGTAGGGACCGTTGTCTGAATATTAGTGGACTCTAAAAGGTTATTAAACATTTCTATGGTTTAACAGTGGAACTTTTATAAACATCTGCAATGTATTTAAGTAATTATTTTTATTATTTTTACCAAAAGATTGAGAAAAATATGTATTGTAATTATTATGTAATTGTTTGCCAACATTGTAAGGGCAGAAGTAACAAATGTTCAGAGAAAGAAAAACAATTCAAAGTAAGTGTAATGTTTAAATAGAAGGAACTTCACTTCCATCTGATTGTGGAGGAAACAGGTAAAGGAAGTTTATTAATGTGGTGATGGGTCCACTGTATCTTACAGAATACTGCCTATTTATAGACTGCAGCCATGGAGACACAAGCTGACAGCTTTTAAGTAGCCTCAGATCAACTAGGACACAGTTTCATTGTATACACTGCACTGAAATATAGTTTTGTACTTTTGTACAGCCATGAGGAACAGCAAATTGTACATCGTATAATAGAAAGTTTACAAAGAAGTGGAAGGCGGCCCAGTGCCATTTACCACAGTCATTTTTTATCAATGGCATCCTAGACCTAAACATGGCTGACGCTGTAATGTGAAGATGTTTGGCAGTTGGGCCTTGGATCTTAGTGGAGAGAAGGGCACATGATCAAACAACAAACAAAACAAGAATGTGGCACTCACAAATAAGGCTGGGCTAAAAGTTTCAGATTTTCCTTCTGCCAAAGGATACACAGCTCAAAAGATGACAAATACTTGAAATAAGGTAAAGATCTGAGACTATACTTTTTTTTAAAAGGGACCCTTATAACTATGAAGAGTTCATTCAAAAAGAATGAAAATGTATTTTTTTTTTAAAGAAAGAACTGTACAATAGCAGCACAGAAACAATTTCAGTGAAGCATTTACTTAATATAAAGTGTACAGGTACAGCAGTGTTCGTGTCTGGAAATTTTGTATACCCCTGCTATACAGGAAAGTGAAAAGTTCATGAAACAGTGGTGAGAAGTAACGCTGACTATAGTGATTCCTTTTTCTGCTATTTTCATTATCAGCAGTTGACAAACGTAAAGCATTATTCATCCTGGACTGTGACTGGCCTGCCTTCACAGACTGACTGCTGAGTGATCTGTAGGATACTGTACTGCTCAAGGATGCTAGGGTCCAGGGATATCCTGGGGTTACACTAAATTAAATTGTTCTGCACAAAAGACTGCAAAGATATTGTTGTTTTATTGATTGTTTTGTGGCAAATTAAACAGTTTGAGCAAAATTAATGTATCACAGTTAACTAAAATATAAAAAACACTCCAAACCATTAAGACATAGTTTGCGGTTTTAAAAAAGGTCTAATTAATTATTTATGTTTACGGCAGACATCGTGAAACAAGCAAACCCATCAATGTATGCACACTGAAACTTACCAATAAAAAAAATTGAAAAGGTACATGTAAATCATTAATCCTTAGATCTTAAATTATCTACAGACATTGTTATATTGTTCAGCACTGTTACAGAACATTCTTTTAGAAGGTGGAATCAATATGGGTCTATAAATAACTAGACAACAAATACTACTTTAGTATTGCATAAGGATCTGTTATGTGTCTATTTCTATAACTTTCTATTTAAAGTGTAAAAAATCCTAACAATTTAAAAGAAAGCCCCACTACAAAGGGTCAGGGGGAAACAAAGAAACTAATACATCTAAATAAGATGTGTGACATTTTCACTGACCACAGTGACTTCACCTTCCAATAGCACAGGCGTGATTGGGTCAGAGAGTCAGACTCAGTAGTCATTTAGGAAGCAGCTGGCAGCAGATCCATGCGTTTTATACAGACAATTTCTCTCAGATGTACAACAGACTTTGCAGATTATGGTTTTAATGCAATTGAAGACTTTTATGTGGGGCTGTTCTCTTCCAACACCTCCGTTATCCATGGTTATTGTTTGCATATTCAAATAAAAAAATAATCCATTTAATAAATACCACGGAAATGATGAGCACCTTTATAATGTGCCTCAAAAGAAAGTCACAGGGATCCAAACATACAGAAGACAAATAGGATTATCCTTATTCATGTTTACACTGGCAAAGATAGCATAGGATGTGTGCACATTATTTTACTGTAGTATTAGGATTGTTTTACTATGGTTGTCCAGGGATTCAGCAAGTGCTCACTGTACCTTACTACACTGGACCATGGAAATTCCAATACATACATTTCTAAGCCTTTCCAAGTCATGCAACTGTAGAAAACCCTGCTTTAGTCATGGTAGAGTGCAATAAAGCCCAGTGAAGGCATGTTGAAACCACAGGAAACTATTGTAAAGTCTATTTCCCACAATCAGGAAATGCCTTGTTTTGGAATGCCCCATTCAAGTGTCTCCTCACTGCTACATTCTAATTGTAAGTGAAGACCCTGCAGGTAGACAAGTATCTTTTCATCTCACGATCTAATCTGACCTGTTTCGCATGTTGTCTGAGCAGTTGAAGCTACTGGAATACTAAGCAAAAACTAAATGCTCTGGCAGGGGTTACTGTCCCAGCACAATGTCTCTGCAAACACCAATTTTAAGTTTTCATATTGGCAGTAAAGATGCCCTCCCTGCTGGTCCTCAGAGAGGAATGGAGATTTGGCACAAGCATGTTTCAAATTGATAATGTCTAAGACCAAATGGCATACAAGACATAATGAACAGCTGTGTCTTAGATCTGCCAAAAATATCTGCTTTGCAAAAACAACAACAAAAAAGACACTATATACAGCATCAAATAGTATTAAGTGTAGAGGTAATAGCATTTAACCTCAGAAACCTGTCCTGATCATGCTGTGAAAGACTTGACAGGTATTGATTTAACTTTGCACACAATATACCTTTTCCCTGCAGCTGAGAACAGGCATCAGTAATATTAACACTATGTGGATGTCACACATGAAATGCAGCATCCCAGCCCCCTACATTGTGCTGTAGGGCTCTTAAGACATCAGGATATCAATTTCTCTTAAGGAATGTAAAGCTGCAACACTTAAACTTGTGGATCCAATCAACAAAAGAAAAATGATCTTAAAAAAACAAAAGATAGTAAATTGAATTCTCTTGATTTTTTGGAAAAGGAAAATAAATAGGAACTAAAAAATATTATTGTTCAACATTAGCTGCTGCTGCTACTGCTTCAGTGTTGTCTGTGTATAAATGGTACAGTGGACAGGCAAATACTTGAGTTAATTAATTACATTGGCCTTTTCAGATTTACATTTTAAAATATTACCCACCATGAATGAGATTTTGAAATTTATCTTGAGATAATCTTACTTCTTACTATATTATTATTATTATTATTATTATTAATAATAATATTATTTATTTCTTAGCAGATGCCCTTCTCCAGGGCGACTTACAAAATATATCAACTTAGCCATGGTCACCCAGGAGAGAATTCTTTAAAAACTCAAGAAAACAAAACCAGAAAGTGACCCATTCGGTTTTTCCTGCCGTAAGCAAATAGTATCTTGGCAATATTTCTCTCTCTCTCTAAAAACAAATATTTGTATTTTTATTTTAACCTAGCTAGCAGTGCTTTCAAGTATGCTGTGGTAACCCAGGTTTTAGCCTCCAGGTAGATGAAATCCACTGCAGCTATGTAAACACCAGTCATACTTTCTGCCAGAATCTGTTTTATTGCTGAGCAGCAGCTTACGGGATGGCTGCCACTTCAGATGTAATTTCCTGAAGCCAGCACAGCCTACAGAGCCCCTTCAGTCTGCCACTCGCGCTCATCCCTCTCCTAATCACCCTTTCATCAGCCCATTGTCTTTCAGTAGCATAATGAGCCCAGCATGAGCCAGGCTGCTAACATTACTTAGAGGAAAGTACTTGCATTTTCTCTAGCCTGACTTACTTTATCCCAAAGGGACCAGCATCCCCTTTCTAAGGAATGTGGTCAAGAGCAGATGTTCAACTACATGTTTTTTTTTTTTTTTTTTTTAAAGAAAGCAAACATGCTCATCCCCACTTTCAAGATCCTGTACATCAACGCTAATGCCCACTTATAGTTTGAAATCGATTGGTAATTACCATCAGCTTTAAAAGAGGGGAGGTGATGTCTGCTCTGCAAATGCTGGGAATTCAATTCCCCTGGCTTGCCTGCTTAGTGCTGGAGCCAACTGGCTAATTTAATCAACTATAAAACTGTATTGGACTGCTCATTTCAATGCCTCAGTTCAGGAGGGTCTGAACTGAAATACAATCACTTACTTAACTTCAGACCGGATGCTTACTACCAGTTCCTATAAAAGATTTGACTGGCTGTGGGTTCAGGTTTGGAAATGCGAGTTTGCTTTGTGTGCACTGTACATGCAGGCAGCCAGAATCATGCTAATTTCTAATTAACATTTCAAATTAATATATGATCATTCATCTGCGGTTCAGTCACCATGTGCAATTGTTTACACAGGAAGTGGTGATATTCGCGGGAAAATGGCCTCTGAAAATTCGGTTTGTGGGCGAATTAAATGTCCACAGACAAAAGGTAGGGTAAATCCTCTTTACAATGGAAATTGTATATAACACAGGCACGGCTGTGGTTTGGAGAAATTAAAAATGTTGAAACCCATTTAAATTGAGTTGTTTCAAAATAAGTTATTTTCTTCAGTAGAACATGAACCAAGAAGATACAAGAACTACAGGGTTGCCTCCGTGGGAGCTGTTGAAATGATCCACTCATTTTAGTCAGTATTTTATCTTCATATTTCATACGTTTGTGGCACTGTGGCATACAATATGAAGGTGCTGAGTATGTAAGTGCCTAGACTGATGAAGTCCAGGTTCGTGGTAGTAATGCCCTCCAGAGTTTCTGAACTGAATTTCAAACTTCACATTTTTTTCTGGTTTCATATCTTATGGGTATTGTATTTCAGCATTCGCCATGTTATTATAACTGCTATTGATCACTGTAGCGTTTGGTGATCTACCTTTGATTTACAGCATACCAAACCCATCTGAGTCATTCCCACAACATTTGCCCCCTGGGAGCTGACTTAAGTAATCACGTTACATAGTGTTTGCATTTATAAACACACCGAATGGAACAAAGGGTACTAAACCAGCACTGATTGTCAATAATAAAGCAACATGTCTGTACATTGTAATGGTGAGACCAGTAAACACCAGCAATTGTGGGTCATTAATTATATAACATATACAAGAATAAGAATAATAATCCTCCTCATCAAAAGAAGACACATAAAAGAGACTTACTAAATATCGTTCCTCGTCCTTCATGCGAGGAGTTCTGATCATGTGGTTCTGCTCTCCTCGCCAGTCACCGAAACGGCGGAAGAAGTAGTTTGACAGAAATCGGTTTATGGGATCCCTGATTATATTGATGTACACAGGCTGCTCTCTGCTAAACCTGAAAAACAGACAACATGCGCAACAGCCAGTCAGAAAAGTGGGCAACTTCATTTCTATAGAAAAAAGGTGAGATTATCAAACTGGTTATAATTGTAAAGACCAACTGTTAAATCAAAGCATCCATAGACAGCACGCATACTTAATTTCTATGGCAACTCGTTTTCATAAAGTTGAGGGACATGCCAGATATGTGAAGACTCACACAGAGCAGGGCAGTCCTCATACAGATAATTTCTCCTAGCTTATTTGATAGTGTTTTTCAGTAGGCAGAAATGAGTAGTACATTGTGTATGATGACACTTTTTACTGAAACATTGGTGTATGCACAATACTGAAGCCCAAAGACTATGATACAGTTCAATTGTAAACTCTGTCAGTGGTTACATTCAGTGTCAATCATGCATAATAAACAATATTAGGGGTAGCTGAGGCTTTTACTTGAACTCTGCGTAACCTGCCCTGTATTGTGTACTTCATTTTTGCACTTATTGCAGTAAGTTCAATTAAATGTGTATATTTGTCAGACACATGCAAAGGCCTATATACATCTTCTAATATTCAGTGCTAAGTGTATGTTCCTTCCAGTGTAACAGACAATTTACTGGAAGTGCATTTTTCTGTTTATTAAAACAAGGTGGTAGGAGTGGAAATATGTGAAACTTAGTCTCCAGTTGTAAATTGGTTACCAATCTAAAACACATCCTGTTGTATGTATCACAGAATAGGGAAGTAAATAGAAACAAAAATAAATTGAAGGTAATTACTGTTTTCTTATCATAAAATCTGTCAGATTGGGGATGCACACTATCATACAGGTGCTTGTGGAATTTTGCATCTCCGAGGCAAGTAGTGGTTCATGAAAGATTGTATGATGAAATAACTGCTCGCAACCTTTACCTTGAGAAGTTGAGAAAGTGCACGTGCCGAGTGTACAGGAATGGCTGAGGGAGGATACTAATATTTTTTGTCAGTTCCCCCTACAAAACAAGCAGAGAAAAACAAATTTGAACTTAAATAGTAAAGTACATGTGGCTAGATTTCACTGGGCCGAAAAGTCACTGCGGTGGGTAATAAAGGGGTTATCAGCCATAACATTATGACCACCTGACTAATATTATGTAGGTCCCCCTTTTGCTGCCAAAACAGCCCTGACCCGTCGAGGTATGGACTCCACTAGACCTCTGAAGGTGTGCTTTGGTATCTGGCACCAAGACGTTAGCAGCAGATCCTTTAAGTCCTGTAAGTTGTGAGGTGGGGCCTCCATGGATCAGACTTGTTTGTCCAGCACATCCCACAGATGCTCGATTGGATTGAGATCTGGGGAATTTGGAGGCCAATTCAACACCTTGAACTCGTGATTCATCAGACCAGGCCACCTTCTTCCATTGCTCCGTGGTCCAGTTCTGATGCTCACGTGCCCATTGTAGGCGCTTTCGGCAGTGGACAGGGGTCAGCATGGGCACCCTGACTGGTCTGCGGCTACGCAGCCCCATACGCAACAAACTGCGATGCACTGTGTGTTCTGACACCTTTCTATCAGAACCAGCATGAACTTTTTCAGCAATTTGAGCTACAGTAGCTCGTCTGTTGGATCGGACCACACGGGCCAGCCTTCGCTCCCCACATGCATCAATGAGCCTTGGCCGCCCATGACCCTGTCGCCGATTCACCGCTTTTCCTTCCTTGGACCACTTTTGATAGATACTGACCACTGCACACCGGGAACACCCCACAAGAGCTGCAGTTTTGGGGATGCTCTGACCCAGTCGTCTAGCCATCACAATTTGGCCCTTGTCAAAGTCGCTCAGATCCTTACGCTTGCCCATTTTCCCTGCTCCTAACACATGAATTTTGAGGACAAAATGTTCACTTGCTGCCTAATATATCCCACCCACTGACAGGTGCCATGATAATGAGATTATCAGTGTTATTCACTTCACCTGTCAGTGGTCATAATGTTATGGCTGATCGGTGTACAAAGTCCGTGGCTAGGAATCTACAAAAACCCAGTTAGTACCTGTCAGAAAAGAAATAAAAAGCATTCAAGATAGGAAGACTCACATTTATTTTTATATTGAGCATATCCTCTGAGAAAAGGTTCAGTCCTTCTTTCAGTTTAAAGTGGTACAAAATAAATGGATGAAACCAACAGAAGATGTCTTGAATGCTGTTAAGACACTGATGCTGAAGGCCCTCAGAGCTCCAGATGTCCCACCACTGATTTCTGGTTTTGAAAACTCCAACTCAAATGGATCAGGAAATATGTATCTAAGGGTTTTGAAAACAAGGCATTCCAGTGAACTACTTCTGGTGTCTAGTGGGAGTTCTGTGTGTAGACTGATTGAGGCCTTTGCCACAATTTCACTTTGTTTTGGTATTGTATTTAATGTATCTGGGGTGTTTTTTCTTCTCTCTCTTTAGTAGTTGTTTTGATTTCACTGTGTGACACTTTAATGGGAGTTTTGTTTACATCGTTTCCAAATATTCAGAATTGAAGTTGTTCACTTGATTGTGCATGACTGTTTTTATTTCTACAACTTATCAGACCAGGTTATTACAGGTGGTGTCGGCTCTCATGCTACTGTGTTAATAATACCTGCTCCCTATAATCGACAGATAGGTCAGTTAACGATGAGCGTAAGCAATATGCATATAAATGAAACTGGACTTCCCTTTCTAATAGAGACCCCTGTCAGTGCCCATGCTAGATTCAGAACATTTCCACTGTCTGCTCAGCTATCACCCCCAACGATTCTTTCCACAGACTTGCCAATCCAATTAGCCCACTGTTTACTTCAAGCATCGTCTAATGAAATTAGAATCCAAAGCATGTTTGGGTAAATAATCGCTTTCCATTGGATTTTACCTCTTGCCTACTCAATTACAGTCCGGCAGGGCTGGGAAGTGTTAAAGTGAAATCTGGTCTGGAATTCCAGGCATACTTTCTGCCCCCTTCACTTCCTGATCTGACTGCAGTTAAAAATTCTAATTGCCTTCATCAGAAGATTCAGGCTACATAAACAGCAGACAGAGAGCACCTAGACCAGACACTTCATAATATACAGTAGTGTACATTTATGCCACTTCTTGGATGAGTGATTTTTTTAAATAAACATTTATTTGATATATATACTCATATGTTTGTGTTAGTTTTGAAGAATCCCAAAATGACAGTGGTGTCTATTGGGAAATGCAGACAAGTGGTGTCCCCATATTCTTCAGCCACAGATGCCTAATATTGTGGGTAATGATGGCTGGTGCGGTTAGAGGGGCTACAGGAAAAATCTTCATCTCCAGCAGGCATTCATGCAGAGACAGCCATGAAACCCCAAATGACCACTATAAATATTTTAAGAAGCGCAAACTCACTGAGGCCGCAGAGAAAAGATCTCTTCTAGCTGTGTCAAACATTGCTGTGCCCTTTTGGTCACCCTGAATTCTGCCTGTTGAGTTTCAATGAGTTTATGAATAACAGGGATTAGTTGTAATCTCCTCTCTGTCTTGTTCCCAGCTCCTTTGCTTGCTCCTAAAAGTTCACTAATAAATATTAATGATGATAATATTAATGATACAATTATTAAAATACTTTTTACAAATTACTAACTTAAGTCAATAAATAGTTAACCATTAAAGTAATCAATGGGGTCAATTCAAGTAAAGTAATAATTCGCCTCCAATAATAAACGCCCCCAAATTAAATAATAATACTCATCATCATCATGTATTGTAACCACTACTTTGTCAAATGGTGACCATTGAAAAGCAGAACCTGCACTCCAGGGCACAGTCAGGAAGGTCCGATATATATAGTGTGAAACAACTTGTCTTTTTCCCTGTCATGTAGTTAGATCTTCTACCTTCTGTGTAAATATGGACTTATTAACATGTGTTTACAAAAGACCGGAACCCACTGCATAAAGGCACTGCTTGTCTTGATTAGAACCTTTTCCAAGTAATAGTTGTCGGTTTGTTGATGTTGTTTTGGTGGGAGATGCTTCTGTAAATGTTTTTGGATGTGCAACATTATGACCAATGTGGGGAAAACTTGCTACATAATCCAGGAAAGTGACAGAATACAGGCAGAAATAACCTGCCTGTGAAGTATTTTTTTTTCTGACACATCACTAACAGAGTTCTTCAGTTAATGCCGGAATATATATATTATATATATATATATATATCTTCTTGCATGATATAAATAGTTTGTACTGTGTTGCACAAACATTTAATTCATCAACACAAATGGAAACAGCTGTCTTTTCAACCAAACCATGACTACTGGTTTGACAAAACATTATTTTAAGGATTATTTTAAGCTAAGAGTGAATCATTTGGTGTGAAATATGGAACAGAAATATAATAAAGGGTTTTAAAACTTAACATAAATTGCACTTAGGAGGCTGGCCTATAAAAACAAATCTGGAAGTTGAAAAGATTTCAAATGAAACTCAAAAACTCCAAAAAACATCTATTACCAAGGTTGATAAACTTATTTGCCTTTCCTGCTTTTTAGTCAAATTGTAATGCAACCTATGCCACATTTTTCTGTAAAAAATAAACATCAAAAACCTCCCTCCACATTTTACATATACATCCAGCATTCACAAAACCACATTTTAAAGAGTTCAGAACCAATAACAATTCCACTGTATAGTCCAAAGCAGGGGCAACACCCAATCACACTGAATGGTGATGCACTGCAAAATTACACTTAAACCTAATTGAATCAGGAGAAATTGCAGCAATAAAGTTAAGCTGTAGGATTTCCCTTTGGGTTTTGACTATGGTTTATGTAGCTTTTCACATTTAGCTCAAATGTCTTGTCAACACACACATCAATAAAATTCTCTGAAGGATCATCAGTCATCTGTACTCTGTACATCTGGCTCTTTGGCATATTCACTAGATCTATGACTCAAATGCAAAAATGTTTTGCAAAGCAAGATCCTTGGTCTACTCCAGGAAATGTTTCCTCATTTCTGGTAACACAAAACTATTCAGTGTATAGGGGGAAACCACTTTTTGAGAACATGTTGACTAGAGCTTACAATAAAAGCTCGTATTAAGACTGTGTGCATCTGTAAGATCTCTGGCATGATCTCAGCTTTTAAATAAAACTGCTCTTTAATCTCTTTATTGCTTTTTCAGTGTACGGTTAGGATTATAGTACAACATTTGGCTGCAACAGTGTGATGTCGCCTTGGAATATATAAAATGATCATAAACAATGTATTCAAAGGAGAAGTATTCAAGAAAGATTCACAGAAACATAATTCCTACATTCCTATAGGCTTTGGATATGGTTTGCAAATTACATGAGCAAAGCTGTAAACATCTCTCTCACCCATAGACGTTGCTGTTATGGGCTTCCACAACAACCTCTTTGAGAGAAGGTTGTTTGGGTTTGCTTATAGCTTCAGATTATTTCTGTGAAGTCTACAGTGTTCTTTATAATTGTAGACTCTTTGTGCAGTGCCAACATTCCTGTATCTGAAAGCTTTACCTGTACAAAGAAACATGACAAAATGAAATGCAATATTTCCTTAAATCTACTTCCTTGACTGTAGCCAGTTTAAAAATCTATGCACACTCTGCTAAAAGGGAGAATGGTTATATCATCTGAATAAAATTACACTTGAGCAAAACCACTTTTTCTATAAACCCTGTGAACTATGAACACAACACATTATGAGCATTTAGTGTGTCTTACGAGAGCCCATAAAACAAAATGGATATTAACTTCTTTGGAACCCATTACTTCAGCTGTGGAAAACGAAATTAAATTAATGGAATCGTGGGTTGCTGTGTTTAAACAACTTCTACAAGCATCCTTTGGGATTTCATATTTCTAATGATTTAGTTTAACCTGAAACATGGAAGCCATTCTCCTGAAAACAAACACACTTGAAATTGACCTCCTACAACTGAGTGCATTACTCATGCTGGTGTTGTTAGTTATTGAGTTCCAATGTCACCATCTACAATTTTACTCTGGCATCAATTGCTTCTCCAAAACATCTTTCCACAGGTACATTTAAAGAGACTTTGATCCTAGTTGCCAAAGGGCCTTCTGGAGTTTCTCAGGATGTGTAAAACACGAAGCATGGATGAAGTCAATTTCCCTCAGCTGAAATGCTGTTCTGGAATGTTCCATGATGCACTGAAAATCCAGCACAGTTCTTTCCACCGATTCCATTTTCCCTGTTCATGTTGCACTGCTTTTGCAGTTAATACACCTCTATAACTCCCTTAGTTTTCCATGTGCAGTGTTATAGACAGCTGTGTAATGTTGTGCTTGCAGTTCAGCAGTAAGTGAGTTAGTAATTCCAAGCCCTTTCAATAACTTCCAAGGATATTAAGCGGTAAAGGCATTATGCATGCTCAAAAACATGAGATCATCCTTGATTAGGGTGTTTAAAAGGACATGAGAGAGAACTGTATCCACGATGTCAATGCAATATTTCTAAGAAAGTTTTTTGAAGGTTATGGTTTATTTCAAAATACAAAAAAAAAATCATAATAAGAAAAGAAAAAACAGAGTAAGAGATTTTATTTTTAATAGCATTGAAACCCCACTCTTTTGCAGTTACCACAGTTCTATAGTTTACAAGTCTGTAGTGAATTTAGTTTTCCAGGTAAGCTGTAGATTGTACCCACATACCCAATTCCCAGCACGGATTTGATTCTCTTTTCATCATTTGTGATACAATCCTCAATATAAAAATACATGTATCAATAATGTCCTGAAAATTAGTTAATTCAATTGAAATAAAGACATCATAAGGGAGTGGCTTCCAAATGGCAGAAAGTCTATGGTGAGAAAACCAGCGAGTCACTAAAAGAGGGAGATTCAGGGATGGGACTAAAGCACACTGAAGTGCACCTTAGCCTGAGAGAAATCAAATGTCTGAATCTGTACCACACATTTGCTGTTGTTGTCATTTTGTTTGTTAAATTAAGGATTATTCAATTATGTTACGGTTCTTTTGAACAGCTTTAGGATACTGAAATGTTTGCTCAGGTCACCAGGTGCAAGAAATTCTCCCCACTTGCCGTAGGCATTAAGTATTGATTTAAGAGGTTTTTAACAGGGATGACAACCAACTCAAACAAATGCATGAAGAAGATGCCAAAGGAGGTTTTCTTGCAGTTGTTACCTGTTCGTGTTTGGAGAGCCTGGTTCTGTTGTGGATGTCAGAGGAGAACAAGTTGAACTGGTGTCTTTCAGACAGGATTCGCAGCAACAGGACGACGGTACGACTGCCACACTTGCCCACTCGGTTGTAGACTACTTGGCTTGGGAATGGCAGGTCCTAATCCAGGAAAGAGAACAGAACAAAGTGCATTGGTACAAGGGGCTTTAACCCCTTTGTAACATTTAAAGACTCTTAAGCAAATGTAGGCCTATTTGCCAAATGCACATTTTGGATGATTATGGAGACTTTCACATTAAGATTATGTGCAACATACCATTTCTTTGATGACTGAGATATAAAAAGGACACTGATACTTTAATTGGTAATTGTCAGTGAATGATTAGTGCTGTAAATGTAATATTATCTCTGGTAAAGTGTACATTTTGACTAGGTCATCTTTGGACTATAATAGAGGCGCACAGAATGAGAAAATCAACATTATAGATGCCATAATAATTGATTTTGCACATGAAAAAGGACACATTTGTGATTAAGCAAATGCTCAAAATATTTGCACACAGCTTTGATGACAGTTTTATTAATTGTTTTATGAATCACATTTAATATCTCTGAACCCAGAATTCATACACAGTATTCTAATTTCCAAGAATTTCAGCATTTTCATAATTGCTTAATAGTGTTAAACCACCCAGAAAAATACATGTCAGATCATTTAAGAAGCCTAACTGGTCCGCCGGTCTTGATCCCCCTCATGAAGACAGAATTTGATGACCGACTTAAGCTTCCCCTCATTAGGCCTCCAGTGTTTTCTCTCTTTGAAGAAAAAAAAAAGAAAACCTACACTTTGCTTTACTTTTCACTCTCAGAGGAGCTGTTCCCACTTGCCCTTCTTGACTGGGTCATTTGAATCTCACTCAGTTTCCTTCCTCCTGATGAAATAAAGTCTGCCTCTTCCCAAAAATACTCTGGCAAACTATTAGTACAAAATACTTGTTGACAATTAATTAATGGCTTTATCAGTTTCACCACTGCAAAACGAAATGTCTGCCATTTTAGATTAAGATTGCATTACTTAAAAGCAAACAGACAGTCTGAACAATGCAGGGATTTCATTTTTTATGTTTATTATTATTTTGTTTAATATTTGCTAAGAATGAAAACAGTGGGACACAGGTGTATTTGTGGAGAACGATTTGGAGTCTGATTCATTTCTAGATCTACAGGAATACAAAAATGTGTTTAATCATTCAATTTGGGTAATGCAATGGCAACTGAAAAGCATACAAAAATACTTATACAATTCTGTAGGTGAAGTAACTGGAAAACTGAAGATTGGGAATAATGAGATCTGAAGCCATTAAGGAATGTGGAGCTGTGAGTTAAGAGCTAGGAAAGAGAAGTACAGCCGGCCTGTCCACTGAAATTACCAGCCTGGGGGCCCATAAACGTACGGCTCTTGGCACCTTCATGACAAAAAAACTAAGGACTGAAAAAAAGGTAGCAAAACCCCTTAATTCTCATGTGCATCTTCAAACACAGTAACAAATTCCTTCTCCCCACATGATACAACAGCCTGCTATCCCCCTCCTTATACCATGACGTGCTTCACATTTTCTTGTACACGTGTCTTTTTATACAGCTGAAGTGCACACACATCAAAATAATGGAATAAATCCACACAGGCAATTAAGCTTCATGCTAAGAATCCCTTTCTGTCTGTGACTTGATATTTGAAAAGTGATTTGTCTTTTTCTTTTTTGGCCAAGACAATCTTGATTTGTCTCTCTATTAAAGTTCATTAAAAGTGCTCTCTCGAGGGCTGAAACTTCACCACTCACAGCTGCGATTCCATTTTCCTACAAGCCTGAACAGCCTTGTCTTCATCTGCACAGTAACACTTACTAAGCGACTAGTGAACTAGAGGAAAAGGGGTGGGGGTGCAGGGGAATGCATGTTGCTATGACAAAACAAAATAATAACATAAAGCATCATAATTGTATCTTAATGGCCCTATTGCACCAGGGCAGTGAAGGTTAGAAACGACCAACACCACTGATCAGAAAGGAGAAGTGACGGCACCTGTTATTGTTACTTTTATTTGGCAGGATACATTTGTTTTTCATATAGTTCAGCTTCTGATTTACTTCAGTATCCAGCGATATTGAAAACATGAACCCAATTTAATATCATGTAAATCTGTCCATAATATCATTCCAGTGTCTACTTCATTTTTGTTATTTTGTTTAAGTTATTATGAAGTCAATGCCATTGAATAGATATAATACTGATTACATAAGAAAGGGATAAAGTTTAAAAACGGGACAAGGCATATTTGTACATTGATTCTTATTAGTAGTTGCACAATAGATTGATGCAAGAACTTCATATTATTAGGTATAAGCATTCCAGCAAATCAGCAGCAAAAATGTGGTTTGGCAAAATCATCTCGGTGTAAGGTGCTGGCTAGCTTCACTCAATTACAAGGTCGAAGGCAACCATAGGATATCCATGTCAATGAGGGGATTCTAGATTAACCAAAGGACAGGAATGGAGTGAGATCAACCCCTGTGCCCTCAAAGAATGAAAATGGTTTTCAGATATGTGCTTGCTTTAGGAAAGGTCTTGACATCTACACAAGTCAAAGACACATTCCCAGTTGGAAGCGGCGACAGTTTTCATACAAATCATTTGATTGTTGTGACCTTTAGTATTCTCCATTCTCCTTCTGGGGGAGCTGGGTGCAGCAGGACTAGGCAGCCAGAGAGAATCCATTAAGTGGAAAATAACAGGCACAGCTGCCCTGGGCCCTGACCACTGAACCACACCATCCTACAGCTGACAGCCCCATTGCAATCATGGACTGTGGAAGTGGAGTGTTAAAGCACAACAACATTCTCCAAACACACACTTGTACATTTCTCCCCATTCTCTGAGTTTAGTTTATTTTTTTGTAAAGTCATACGATATTGAAACAGACTTTTCCTCCTTAAAGACAGATAGACCATGCATTTATCCCATGTGGAACGCAGAGCTCACTAACTGAAAGGAATGAACAGGCAATATGTATCTACTTAATCCCCACCTCCCCACAGAATCAAAGCAATGATTAAAGACAAGTGGATACAAATTTCATCTAGAAAAAAATTGTAAAGGATTTTGGAGATGATATTTTTTGACAGGACATGATAAAAGAACATTTTCCTTACAATAACATATTTTTAAAAACTGATGCCAGGAAGGGATTTATACAGTATGTAGTCTTTTAGCAATGTTTCATTCTGCAATACATTTTCTCGGTTTCAACATCAGTTTATAGCAGGTCAGTTATTATTCGATAAATTATCTCACCACATTTCCACACATGGACAAGGAATACACAAAAAAGGTTATCCTAATTGAACACCATGTGTTAGCAGGAACTTTGGCATGGTTTCCATGGCGGCCTCTTCTGTGTATTGTAAACTGATCTGAAAGCAATGGTGGTTTAATTGCCAAACAAACCAAAAAAAAAAAAAAAAAGGTCCTTATTACATCATGCAGGTCTATAGGTGCCTGTTCAGCTACAGGAAATGCTGCTGAACGAGATAGGACTCATCCTAGGATGTACTTGGATTCACTTGCAGACTGATGCCAAGCCTACACACACTAGAGCCAAATTCAAGGTCACATCTGATGCCTGCCGGCAAAATTAATTCAGCATCACAGCGCTCTACAGAAAGGCCATCTCCAAGTTACACAGCCACCATACTCACACATTCCTTAACTCCTTTACCCAAATATGAATCTTCTAAAATTATCCCCCACATTACAATGGAAACTGTTCCATCCTTCTCTATATAATCTGAATACTTGAAGTTTCTCTGGCAGAAATGACTTTATTCTAATCCCAATGAAGATTTACAACTCTCATTAGGTTTTCCTTCCTCTATTTTTTCTTGCTTGCAAAGAACTCCTGCTGAAGATATTAATTAAGGCCTGTTAAGTTATACTGAAGACAGCAAGCTGCTGTTTAAATCATCCTACCAGGTTTTACATTTTGAGATTCATGAATGAATGAATGAAACCACTTCAAATGGCAAATGACTAGGCCTGTGAAAGATGAAGTTGTGGTTCAAACAAGACTTCACACTTCTGGCAAAATCCCAAAAGAATCTCCTGGGCTGTTCTCATATTCCTTAAAAAAGAAAAGGGAAAACCCCACAATACAAATGGCAGGCTTTGTCCTCATAAAGTATGGCTCTCTCAATTTAACAACAGTAACACAATAGTCACAAAATGGCTATTGATGTGCAAAATTATATACAAATTATAGAGATGGGAAGACAAAAGACCTGCCATTGTTCAGTTGATTTCTAGTGCTTTGATAAGTTACCAGAAACCACTAAATATGAGATTCAATTGGAATATTTCTGGAAATTCAAGGTCAATGGTTTTCCAAAAATGACAAACATGTTTGTATGATTTGAATAACAATAATCATACATGACATTTTGAGGTCCTATTTCCGCTTTCTAAAAAGCATGGTTGTTAGATTTGTGCTCATTAACTATAAAGTTTTAAATAAATATAATTCCCTAGCTAAGGATTGTGCCCAAATGTGGCATCATTTCAAAGTCCCAGGTCTTCTCTTTCAAATGGTATCTTTCTAATAGCTGCACAAATGCAGCTGTCTATTACAGTGCCCGAGTAAAATGACCAAATCTATGGTCAAGTCAGTGGGACCATTTATCATGGGAGTCGGTTGAAGGTGCATTTTATTTCAGGTATTCAAACTTTCTTTGTTAATCAGCTACAAAAAACAAGTATGTCAAGAGCTCAGAAACCTCTTTAGTTGTCTGCAGGATGGCGTTTAAAAATAATGTATTGCACTATAAAATATATTCATGAAGAAAAAACATTTGCCATGAAATCATGAGTGACTATTAGTAATAAGTAATTAACTGTCTACCACTTAAATCTTTAAACAGTTTTAAACCCAGTCAAGGACTGCTGGGAGTTGATTGGAGCTAACCTTCCCATGGAGCAGACAGAGCAGAATGAAAGTTGTTAATTAATCAAATAATAACCAAATAATGTTCTTAATGAAAGTATTATTGCTTTTAATGTAGTTCTTATACATTTGAAAAAATATATAGTTCATACAGATTACAGTACATAAAGATAGAAGATTTCAAGGGTGATACCATTTATTGTAAACCACTGTAAATATCGTACATGGCCTGATGGTGTTTATGAACCTAGAAAAGTTTTTTAATTACAGATTTTAGGCTGCTATGAAGATATAGTTCATGAGCAAATGTTTTTCAGGAAAGAACAGTCCTTTGCCCTGCTGATGCAGAGTTACGGTCGAACATTGGGAAATTCTTGGAACTCGGAGAATGGGTCCGTAACCTATGACTGCAGGGGACTGCAACTGATATGATGACACAAGGTTCATAATGGTTTTGGCTACAGTTTCAGCACACAACATCACTTTATTAATGATGCCTTTCCTGCACATTTTGAGTCCAATAACAGGAAATCATTACAGAGGATGAAAGATTAGCTTTATCATGTTGCAGTTTATTCCAAAGTCACCCCGATAGATGTGGCAGTATTTTATAGAACGGTGCAACTGGGCTTCTGCTCCCTGTAATCGTAGTCTTAAAATTACTGCAGTAAGAAGAGCAATGTGACGACAACAGAAGCTAACTTGACTTACCAACAGCTTACCAACGGAGACGAACGCAAACAGGTGACCTTAACTGAACACACATGGCACAAGAATGCCATCTTTTTTATTTTCTTACAAAATTGTCCACTTGAATGGAAATTCTTCGACATCCTAAAAATAACGCTCTTGGTATTTGTAGGCAAGTTAAGATCCAAACCAAATCAGAATAACTTTTTGCGAACTCCAGCCAGGCACCACTTATTTGATACTTGAACCAAAATTCTTAATTTGTACAGCCATTTTTGCAGCTAACAGCTGTAACCGAGAAAGTCTACCGCTGTTTCCACTTAACTTTTAACTGGGGAACCCGTATTGCGGTTGCAACATGCGTCTTCCACAGCAGGCTTAGTCAGCTCTCGCCAGAGGCCAGAAGGACAGTGGATGGTCAGCTTCCGGTTTTAAACTCTGCTTACTTTCACCCCCGTTCATGATGTGAATCTGCTTTGAATGTTAGGATGTAAATGAACACAAAAGAAACCTCAAGTCTCCGGTTAATTTTGTTTTAATAAAATCCAAAATATTTTCTTGGAAGTACTAAATGTTTTAAAGAACTAAAAGAAAAAAAGAAAAAAGAAAAATAATAACAATAAAAAAACTTTCCATCTACAAAGTGACTCTTAAAACAGTTGCAAAGATCCAAAAAGTGCTTGCTTTACTGAAAGAGTGCTTTGATACAGCACCTCTGCATGTTTTTCTTTCCATCTTCATTGACTCAGGAAAAAAAAGGCTAAAATGGCTGTAAAGCAGTTTAATAGACTACAGGTGGAGGCCAATGCACACTTACACGTTTACTTTTGTGTCTATCCTGAAGGAGCTTGACAGAATATTTGCCTTTGTATAATATTTTTGTAATGTGCACACACCTATAAAAATCCATTAAAAGCAGCTGGTTTGTTAGCCATTGGTTTATTTGACTTTCATATTTCCATGTTATACCTGTATTTGTCTCACATTCATAGCAGTGATGTTACATGCACATTTTAAGTTTATTGAAAGTTGATCATGTGTCTGCGATTTACAATTTTTAGCATTAGGTGTGTGAGACACAGAAACATTACCCTGGATTCTCACTTGAATTATGTTGTATTAAATAGTGTGCCCTTTTCATTTATGAAGTGTGGAGCAAAAATAAGAGGAACAGCAAGCTCTCTAATGGTGTCACCAGTTTTACTTGAACCACAGTGGTGAATAAAACTACTGACATTACAAATTAAGAAATGTCAGAAACTGCTGGATAACAGAAAGCAGCCAAAAAAAGAAAGATACAAAAAATAGAATGGTATATGACCGAAACATAAATCTGAAGTTTCCTCTTTTTAAAGTAGTTTTTCCCCCAGACACAATACAAAGTTCAGATGCTGAGAAATGTGATAAATGAATGGCCGAGGGCTACAGCAGAATGATCAAGGGAGATGTAGAGGAACGCTGCTGGGTTTGGAACACTACAACAAAATAGTGACAAGAGCAGCACAAAGAGACACTTGTCTCTGAAGGAAACCCTGCCTTTGCTTAGCTGTTTTAAAAAGAACAGCCCTTTAGATAAGCACTGACTGGTCAGTTGCTGTGTACAGACCCTGTATGGCACTGTCCATCAGAGAGTAAAGCAAGTTCAAGTTTGAGCATTTGGAGTTCAAATAGCAGATTGGTAACAGAGTCTGTGTGGGGGGAAAAAGGAAAAGTGGAATTCCTCTTTTGATATGTAATAGAGCATAAGAAGCCCAGAACAAGGAGTAGCTCTTTAGGCTTTTAGGGATCTTGCAAATTGAGCAATACAAAAGATAAGGAAGGGATTGTTCAAAATAAAATAAAGTCTAAAATACTACATACAAT
This sequence comes from Amia ocellicauda, assembly GCF_036373705.1. NCBI lineage: Eukaryota > Metazoa > Chordata > Actinopteri > Amiiformes > Amiidae > Amia > Amia ocellicauda. The sequence continues at coordinate 29,308,176 of NC_089850.1, read as the reverse complement.
TATGAAACAATATTCTGTGCTGGGATACATATCTTGTGGTTGTTTCTGTGATATTGCAAAGTGGAACAAAAGTTTGTTTATGGGTTTGAAATTAATTCAAATGGGCAATTATTTGTGACCATATTAATTTTCATGACACAGCAAGTTTTTACGTTAAGCTTCAACATTGAGAAAAGTAAGAGGTTGAAACTGATTTATTTCTGGGGTGCGACAGTAAGAACTACAATATATTACACATGGTTATTACTACTGAATATGGTTTCTGTTTAGTAGTCTGTGTAGCAGATGCATAAATAGGCCAACACCATTTTCCATCAACCTACATACAAAAAAATTGCAATACACGTTAAGTAACCCTTTGAATTCTGAACTTACTATGTATATAATCTGAAATTTAACAGTCAAGGAATTCACCTGTGCCTTGTGTACATAAATGGTATAATACAGTTATAACAGGATATTGTTTTGAGGAAATTAGATCCCTTTTCAAAAAAGCAAATGTACAGACAATGTTTCACTTTGTACATTTTGGTAAAAAGGCCCCTTTGCCAAGTTCTACATGGCGAAGAGCAAAGGAATGGTGGAAGTAGGCTGCAGTGGGACAGTGATTGATCTTGGTGTCAGACAAGGCTAACAAGGCAAGGATTAAGAGTCTTGATGTGACTGGAGACGTCAAAAGACAGGTGTCTATCAAATCAGCAGACTGTGGTGCTGCATGCACGAGACTCAGCAATGAATTCATGACCTAAATACAACGTCTAGAAGTTCTAGTTCAAGACAACCAGAAAGGAAACACCTACACAACATGGACTGTATGCCAGACTGCATGACTGCCTTGGTGCCATTGTCTGTGCTATTGTCTGTTTTCATTTCAATGTAAAACATATTTTAAAAAGCTCATTCTGTTGTTATTTTGTATTCAGATTACATTTTCATTTTCTATTTTTACATTTGTGATCTATTTCAATAGGTTACCATACAATAATTGTAGTGCACTAACTGATGGTTATCTTTCATCAAGAGCTTGGTCAGTCAGTGTCTTCTGTGGGTTTGTCCATATATAAAATGATTACTATCATCCTTCTGTTTTCTAAATAAACTCAGTGAGGGCGGTCAAAATGACCGGGTTTTCATTACAGCCTGCGACACAAAATTTGAAGTTCTTTTTTATTATGGGTTCTATGATAGCCGGTGTGTTGAAAGCCTGTTGTCGGTTATTTATAAGCAAGCGCAGTACAACGTTCTAGAAAAAGGTCATGAATTAACCAACAACTTGGGGATTTCCAAATAAAGAACAAGAGTATGAGAGATAGATTAAATGCCAACAACTGAATTTAGCACTGTTTGTTCTCAGTGGGACCCTGTTGCTTCTTGCTCAAAACACAAGCAGCTTCCCAGAAACCCAGAGTCCACTGACCCTATGGCAGGGCGAGTTTGGAATGCATCACTTTGAAAGTGTCAATAAATCAAAACAATAACACTTTACATTCTTGTGTTACTAGTAGGATTGCAAATTTGAAGACTTTTCCTTAAATCAATCGTCGATATCGTTAAAGATCAAAGATCAATCAATCGATTAAGCTTATAAAAAAGTGGGGGGTTATGCCTATGACAGAAAATTTCCAATGTGTGTTTTTTCCTAAATAAAATCTTTATTTTAATAAGACGTGGACATATTTGACACCATGTAGATAACCACATATCAGAAAACGAACCCAATGCTCTTACCTCGTTTTTGGATTAAACATGAAAACATTATATTTTAAAACAGAAATGGAGTCAAAAGATCAATCAAAAATAAGGTGTCCTAGTTTAGTTTTTCCGCAAGGTGGTCTGCTGTGTGTCGGACTGGCAGACTTTCGGTTAGCAGGACTGTGGACTTCACCTTGCAATCATCGCTGATGTAATGGCAGATGATGGTGATGTAACTCTCCGTGGTCAAGGCAGTCCAGCAGTCGGTAGCTAGGGCCACTTTCTCTATTGTAGCCAATTGTGCTTTAAGATCTGCTTTCATTTCTCTGTAGCGCCTTTCTGTGCGCCCAGTGACTGTGCCTCGTGAAGGAATGCTATATCCCGGTCCCATCAAATTCATTAAGTTTGTCAGGTGATACATCATTGGCGTAGTCGTGGTGTTATATTTTAACACAGAATCACAGTATTTGCAGTGGACATGATCCTTTTTTAAATCAAAGTGATCCCAAACCACGCTTCTTTTTGCTTGTTTCATCCTTCTTTGGATTTTACCGCTGTAGCTTCTTCAGGTAATTTTCCCTCCAACAACAATTACATAGCGTCCTCTAGTGATACTAAATTGAAATGGCCTACGTCGATCAAATTCTTATCAACAATCAATCGATCTTTGATTAATCATTAATATCCCTAGTTACTAGCACTGTAGGTGTTAAAATCAACCCTATTAAAGTGTACATCCACGACCATCCAAGAATTTTAAATCAACACTCATGCATTTTTGGGTTCCCAACTTTCTACCAGTCCTTTACATACATATATGTATGTAAAGGACTGGTAGAAATGTTATATAACTACATATTTTAATTTCATTAGCTTTATAATTATCTTTTAAGTAAATAAATACCCAGACCCATCAAGACAAGCAAAGTGGTCAAGCTTATACAAAAGCATCACACAAGCAGAGAAATAGACAAAACAAAAACAAATAATTGTTAGGTATTGACTCAAAGACATGACTTATAAACTAGGGTAGAAAAACACAAATATAAATACATTGGTGGGTAAAGACACATGTTACACTCAAACAATAATTGCTTTACAATAATTAATATTTAAACAATAATTAAGAAAAAATAACACAATAAAACATCAATTATTCTGGAAACTACCACAATGCATTGTGGGAAAGTTTCGTTATTTGGTTTTACACCAGTACAGTGTTAATTAAACACTCTTTATTTTGACACCCAGTATTAACACTGACTCCCAAGATGGTTTAACTCTCAGTGCTACTTTCACCCAGCGAGTGATGAAACTGATTTTTAACACTATATTTTAACACTGTAATTTTAACAGTATAGATTTTGCTGTGTATAAAAGGCTCAAAGCAGGTGACTTTGTGTACTATAGCACAGACATGTAGACCTCCTCACTACTGAATTTTCCCAAGTGCATACAAGCGGTACTACACGTGAGCTTCGAAAACAATGCCACAGACAATGTTCACTATTTTAGACTGTATTCTCCCTGTGTATTACTTTGTAGTCCAACAGTTTCCTATACTATGTGTTTGGGGGCACAGAGACGAAAGAAAGGTACGAGCTTCGCTGTACACGAACAGAATTGCGCTCATGGAAGCCCACTGCTCGTCATTCGAAGCCCCCCAGGTGTTCCAGAGATACAGCTACGTCTCAGACTCAGGGTGGCCTCCTTGATTCAAGCAAAGGGCTTGTATATACTGGAGCACGCATGACTGCCCAGCTCTGCTAGATGCACTGAGTATGACTCTCAGCATGCGCCTGTGGAATCCTAAGCATGGATTAGCATGGACCTTCCCACATGGACTCGTACAGACCAACAGCAGCCTGGCTTCCAGAAGAGAACACCAACACTGAAGATGGGAAGCCTTAACCTAACACTTCAACCTAAGACTTGTTGTTTGGTAAGCGCTTGGCAGAATCTTACATGTTACAATTGATAATTAATTTAATATCTAACTTCATTAGAGATGCAACAACATGAAGAAACCGCAGCTGCTCATCCAATTTAGAGAGAAACATTTTGCCAGCGGTAAACAAGGCCTCCTTTCACATCAAACACGAGTCCGTGTGCCTCAAAGAAATGCATAAAGGAACTTGTTCTAAGTTTAAGGCCTGCCCAGATAAACATGGCAGAGAGACAAAGAGGAAATGTTTAGAAAATTAAATATGTATATGCTTTTATCTTAATCTTAACAGGCACCGTAATTGGAGAAAAGGATTGCTCTTCGCCAAAGCTTTAAATTTACATAAATGATTTATATATATTTATTTTTATTTATACAGAGTTATATCTGAAAAGATATAACATTTACATACAATATTAACATTATGGGCAAATACCTAAATTCATCATCATTAACTATTTAGAAATATCCAATTGACTTAGTCATGTTTATTTAAAATGTTATATGCTGTTAAATTAGTTATGCTGCAGAGTGCAAAACCAAGTAATACTACATATTTACACACACATAAATGACAGGCATCTTATTCAAACCATAACATTTAATTTATAGGGCATTTTGGACTTTCCAGACAGACTATTTTCAAAATCTATCCAAGTCTTTACTGAGATTTTATTGTCTGTACATGTTTATACTGTAAATGGGCAAAGCATTTAGGAGACATTTCTGAATGTCACATTCCTCAACAATTAAGCCAATTTGTTTGCAATACCATGGACTTTGATATGCATTAACAAAAAGAGAATATTTTATTTTAATTGAGATTGATTTTAGGCCTGCATGGTTGTATTGTTTAAGGGTTGTGTTTTTTGTTAGGATTCTCGGTTCTCCCTGGTTATTATCCTTCTACCACACAGAGAGGATTGGGAAGTATCTAAATGAAGAACAGAAAAAAAGACTGTCCTTACCCTTGGGATTGGTGGTCCGTGGTCATCCTGAAAAGTGGAATTTCCTGTGTAAAGAAAAGACAGAAATAAACAAGGGTTAGTGTAAGCTTTATACATCTTTATACATATTTTTTTTATTATTATGTAGAGCTTGTACCAAAACCCTGGAAACAAACACAAGAGGTAAGGTCACACTGCTTCATGCAAGACGCTTTGAGTCAGTAAACAGAAAATGAATCGATATCTTGTAGAGATATAATCACCTCCTTCAATTTGTTTTAACATCAAGGTTCTTAGCAGACAAATGTAAGGAAAAGATGACAAACTCAACAGGTTGGGCTCCGGCTTGCCGTGACTGTGCACTGGATGAGGCAGTAATTGAAAAATGGATGGATGAAGAAGACAATGTATTTATTCTTGACCTACAGGTAGTAAAAACAGATTTTGCACTAGGGAGTAAATGGTGATCAGTACAGTACATGTATTTACTATGTATGCACATATAAACAGACACCCATACATCTATATATACCAGTGCTACACAAAATGTAATTAAATGGCTTAATTCTACCCCTGCTGTACATTAATTAGAAGAACACTTTCAAATGATGTTATTTTCCAATGCTTTATGATGGGTTGTTTTTTCTTGATTCCAAAGGTTGAAACACGCTACAATAGACATCAGTTTACCATTGCTGCATCCATTTTTTTTTTTATCATTTGTATGGGAACCTCGTATTACTGAAGTTATAGAGCCCTTTCAGGCTAAACAAAACTCTCTTTCACTGACTTTCAAGTGACACTGAAAAACTATTAGGAGCAGGACTCCTTTCAGCTTGAACAACTGAATAATTGCCTGTTAGACATAGCAAGCCTTTCCTCCCCCCAAAAAACTTAATAGTCAGACTAAGGTTCAATGTGACTAATCACTTCTCCAAAGGATATAGAAACGACAGTGCATATGGACTATAGAGTATAACATCAGATTCCAGGCAAAAGTGAACAGATTTTTAACATGGAACTAGCAAACCTTTTACAATCTGTGTAAAACACAAATAAAACAGACAATTAAGTAAATATTACAATACATCTACAACACTGCTACCATCCTGTACTCCGTCTCTTCATACACATAGTCCAGAGAGTTATGAGCTGTGACCTTACAATTCATGTTACATGGTACAGCATTTGCAGGGTCCAACTGCATTTTCAGTTTGAGGCCATGCTAAGGGATGCAAAACTTAAGGCCACCGGGGAGACGGGAGGACCAAAAATATAATAAGAGTCATCCTTTGCTCTTTACATTTCTCAGAACTCTTCAGAACACATTTATGTCATGACATATCCTATCACAGCTAATTGTTTCAGTGGAATTTTACAATCGAGGCTTGTGTGCAAAAAGCACACAAATATCATACGCATTAGAACTGCCTCCAGCAAAGCCTCCTAAGGGAATAGCACGTAATGCAATAGCAAAAACTCATCTGGTATTCCCCTCCTATTGCTCTGAGTAATGGGAGTCCTACCGGCAGTAAGACTACACAACGTTTAATGTAATTTTAATGCAAACCAATCCAACATGGGGGAAACAAATTAACAATGCCTTTGTGAGTCTTAAAAGGAGTACTCCTTCTCGGATATTAAAAATCAAGCCTTCCCCATGAGGTCTATTGATAACAGATTTTCATGTTAAGATTTCATGTTACAGACATACTTCTTTCCTGCAGACATGCTACAGTCTTGGAGTCTGATCTAATCTCATAATAGATGCTAAACAAGATGGTCTGGATGTGATGAATTGGTTGTGAGAGGGCATACCTAACCAGCTTGGATGAGGTATAAGTAAAAGCAGCAAGAGGGGATCTTAAATTATCAAGCAAATAATGATGAACTCTCCAGTGTAATTTTGGTCTTGCAGACAATGGTGCTGGTGGGCAGGAAGGTAACACACCTCTGACAAGATCATTTATCTCTCAAATGGTTAAGGACAGTAACTCTATATGCCATATTTAAATTTCTTGGAACTCTCAACCATCGGAGTGAACAAAACAATTCTGGGCATTCATAACTGAAGACAGATGAAGAAAATCAAGCCCAAAATGCAAACAGACTTCTAGCATTATAAGTAGGCCGAGTACTCAGGAAACTATAGTGTCCCACAGGTTTGTCTATTGTATGGCAAGCTAGGTTAACTTTGAAAGTACACAGAGCACACTGTGATTGTAAAAGGACAACATATAAAATAATCTGCACCATTTGAGCACAACATCCTATCAGATTAATAAAGTGTGTGAAGCTAGAATTAAAAAAAGGAAATGTTTAAATTTTAAACTAAGTGAATTTCTCAATCATGTGGCAAAGCTCACTAGAAGATAAACCCCACTACAGCTAAGCACAGATGCACAGCTATACTTTTGATGTCCAGTAAACATCAATGTGAGAATGACGTTTACACTGCGCTCTGTTCTGATTGAGAGGCCTTGGACAGCAGATTAAAGTACAACAAGACCAACAGAATCATAATGAGCAACCTTAGACTAACAGAGGCTTTGGTTACTAAGACTAATCAGCCATATCAATGTCTCCATTAATCATCTCATTCATCATCTTGGATTTAGAGAGTTCGATTTAAATTCCCAGAATCAGTGCCAGCAACATAATGAAACAGACGCTTTAGGAATTTTCTGTGTGAAGTAATTGGAAGCAATAAAATGGACTGTAACAGTGTGTTCTGTATGTACTGGTTTGTTTAAGATTAACTAGCCTTTCCAAGAAAATTGCTATCAGAGAACATACAGATGTGTGTGTAAAACAAACCTAAAGATAAACACAATTAATTCAATATGCACTGAGCATTCATTATTATCATTAATACTCCATCATTCAGTAGACTCCTTTATCTATCCATGGTGAAAAAAGTTTTTTAGACACTAACAGATAATGTATTACATGACAGTACAAGGATAACAAAAATAATAAAATAATATGAAACAGTAACTAATTGACAGGGCATCAACAAGATTGATGAAGCCAGAGTTCTTTCATTATACGCTACAGTTATCCAGTTACAATTATCTTATGGAAAAAGACAAATCTGACTGTATGCTATAATATTGTATGTGTAACATTATTGTACATAGAATTCCTTTAGTGGAATAACGTCTTGTGTCTGTAGTCGTTTCTTCACAATGTTGTACAAGTGACATCCCATAACAGCATGGTGCTGAAGACGTCTCCAGATGCAGCTGCTAACATAAGCCCTATCCTTCCCATTGTATTTGGTAATGGATTCAAAACTATGAAATAATCTCAATAAATACATAAAATCATCCCCATAACGGTTGTTTTTTCTTTCTGGGCTGTGCTTGGCCGTACATATACCCTTGCGGACACATACAGTGAGAGAAAAAAGTATTTGATCCCCTGCTGATTTTGTACGTTTACCCACTGACAAAGGAATGATCAGTCTATAATTTTAATGGTAGGTGTATTTTAACACTGAGAGACAGAATAACAACAAAAAAATCCAGAAAAACGCATTTCAAAAAAGTTATAAATTGATTTGCATGTTAATGAGGGAAATAAGTATTTGACCCCTTCGATTTAGTACTTGGTGGCAAAACCCTTGTTGGCAATCACAGAGGTCAGACGTTTCTTGTAGTTGGCCACCAGGTTTGCACACATCTCAGGAGGGATTTTGTCCCACTCCTCTTTGCAGATCCTCTCCAAGTCATTAAGGTTTCGAGGCTGACGTTTGGCAACTCGAACCTTCAGCTCCCTCCACAGATTTTCTATGGAATTAAGGTCTGGAGACTGGCTAGGCCACTCCAGGACCTTAATGTGCTTCTTCTTGAGCCACTCCTTTGTTGCCTTGGCTGTGTGTTTTGGGTCATTGTCATGCTGGAATACCCATCCACGACCCATTTTCAATGCCCTGGCTGAGGGAAGGAGGTTCTCACCCAAGATTTGAAGGTACATGGCCCCGTCCATCGTCCCTTTGATGCGGTGCAGTTGTCCTGTCCCCTTAGCAGAAAAACACCCCCAAAGCATAATGTTTCCACCTCCATGTTTGACGGTGGGGATGGTGTTCTTGGGGTCATTCCTCCTCCTCCAAACACGGCGAGTTGAGTTGATGCCAAGGATCTCGATTTTGGTCTCATCTGACCACAACACTTTCACCCAGTTCTCCTCTGAATCATTCAGATGTTCATTGGCAAACTTCAGACGGGCCTGTACATGTGCTTTCTTGAGCAGGGGGACCTTGTGGGCGCTGCAGGATTTCAGTCCTTAACGGCGTAGTGTGTTACCAATTGTTTTCTTGGTGACTATGGTCCCAGCTGCCTTGAGATCATTAACAAGATCCTCCCGTGTAGTTCTGGGCTGATTCCTCACCGTTCTCATGATCATTGAAACTCCACGAGGTGAGATCTTGCATGGAGCCCCAGACTGAGGGAGACTGACAGTTATTTTGTGTTTCTTCCGTTTGTGAATAATCGCACCAACTGTTGTCACCTTCTCACCAAGCTGCATGGTGATGGTCTTGTAGCCCATTCCAGCCTTGTGTAGGTCTACAATCTTGTCCCTGACATCCTTGGACAGCTCTTTGGTCTTGGCCATGGTGGAGAGTTTGGAATCTGATTGATTGATTGCTTCTGTGGACAGGTGTCTTTTATACAGGTAATGAGCTGAGATTAGGAGCACTCTCTTAAAGGGATCTAATCTCAGCTCGTTACCTGTATAAAAGACACCTGGGAGCCAGAAATCTTGCTGATTGATAGGAGATCAAATACTTATTTCCCTCATTAACATGCAAATCAATTTATAACTTTTTTGAAATGCGTTTTTCTGGATTTTGTTGTTGTTATTCTGTCTCTCACTGTTAAAATACACCTACCATTAAAATTATAGACTGATCATTTCTTTGTCAGTGGGCAAACGTACAAAATCAGCAGGGGATCAAATACTTTTTTCCTCACTGTACATCTCTGTGCTTCAGGTTCTCTCTCCCGTTACCAAGCAAATATCTTGATAGATATCGCTGATAGAATATTCTCAGTATTTAGCTTAGAATAGTGGTGTCGTTCATTAAGGAACCATGTTCTCGGTTTCTTCGAAGATTCCTCAGAAAACATACAATTTCCAAGATTATTAGTTTTTTTATGCTGTTGCTAACAGCATAAAAATGTTTCATACAAATGCTGGCAAGGTGCAGTAATGTTTCATAAAAGTAACTGAGCATCTTAAAATGAGATTATACTACATTTGGTGCTACATTATTATGACGCTTAACATATTACTATAAAGGACATTAAGTTGGATACAGTGGATTTAATGACTGGAACCTGATTGAGTTTGGGGAATAAATAAGGGAGTTAAACCAAGCTCATTAAAAAACAGTTCAAATAGTGCAATTGAGAGAAATATTTAACGTATTTAAGCCATTACAATTTAAGCAATTACACCATTTTTGAGATTAGTTTGCATGCTTTAAAATACGACCATGGCAACAACTACAAACAATCAAATAAACACGTCAGGGTGGATTTCAGAGCTGTCACCACTATTTTGTTCTGTTTTTTGATTTTTGAACCTATAAAGTGATTTCTTTTTGCAATTTATACTTTGAGGTTGAGAGATGTATATATGGTAAATATTATTCCTTTGATTTTGCAGATCTTAAAGACCCTGCCCTAAGCCAAATGTTTCACTCTAAATATAGAAGAAGAGCTCCACCCATGAACTGCTATATTACTAGACACTCTGGTAACGTCGTGGTAACAGTGCGGGTCACTCCTTCTCCTTTGCTGTCTCTTCCTTGTTAATGGAGAATGTATGTGGTTCACCATGCAGGGAAACAGAAGAGAACAGAAAGAGCTGCCCCAAACATAAGCAAGCTGTGCGCGGTACTAATTGCACAGCTCCTGTTGTGTGTGTGGATGCTGGTGTGTAGTTTACGGCTCAGGGTGGGGAAGCAGTTTCAGTTTCGTGATGTCAGCCCCACAGCAGAGACGGGGAAATCCTTCCCTCGGCTCTCAGTTTACTGACAGAGAGTTAAAGCATAAATCAGTCAGTAATATGGGTTTCAGGATTAGAAACTCCTCAGTTTCCAGCTAATACTGAGCATGAAAACTGTGGGATCCATGAGGCATCCATTATTTGTTCAAACCATTTAGACTAGTACAACAAATACTTATTCTGCCTGCCATTTCTGTACAAGCAACTATGGGTTTGCACTGGGTGGTGTGTCCACATACTGTATAACTATATGGAATTACGCAATAAGTATTACTGTTATCATTGCAATAATGAGAATTTAATATGAAATAATATTCTTGTGTAAATTTGCAACTACAGGAATTTGTTTTCAGATGTAGAGAAACGCACAATGATTAAAGGACGTTTTACTATCCTTGCATGTGTTTTCGTATGTAGCATGTATTTAGCATATAGCTGCTATCCAATGAACATTATGATGAGCCCATTTAAGATCTATAAAGTCATTATTAACAGTATATGAATATAGCTTGTTTCCTATGATCTGCTGGGCTGGAGTCATGTCGTTTGAAACCAGCTTGCTGAAAACTATTTAAAGAGCATAATTGTTAATAATACAAGGTGATTCTCCTCTACAACCTGGATAAAATGACAGGCCTGAAACAGAGCATACACAAACACGGCTGTGTCTGTGCTTGATGCAGAGGTTATTTAGGGGCTGATAGTAATTTCTGAGTCAATAAGTTGTTATGGTCAAGGAGAAATCACAAATCAAATCCCTGAACTGTAAACCGTTTACTGATCGCTTATTCAGCTAGTTGCATATTTAATTTCCTGAATGGCCTTCCCAGAATTCTCTTTTTTTTTTTTTCTGGGAACTCAGTTCAGTCCCATTCAGGTCCTCTTGATTGGCCTTTGGGGCTGTTTGCCTTCCAATGATTCTGCTGGAAGAATTAAGTTTCCCACAAACACTTGTAAAAAGATTTGTTTTCTACAGCCTATTTTTAGAATATTGTCTTGTAAATGTGTATTAATAAAAAATACCTGTTGGCTCCTGGTCAGGATCTGTCCACAACCTAAAGAATGAACCTTTACCAATAATATAAGAAACCGTCTCCTTAACATGTACTCCATAACCTTTGATATATAATATTTAATGTGTCAGTGAAGGTCAGTTCCTTTTTTCAACTCCAATTCTATCTCAGATTTATTCAATGTTATTCGGTAACATTGAAATAGGTTGTTTTTCTGATATTTATACAATTCTAACACTGCACAATTCTACTTTCAATATCCTTTATTTCAAAAGGTAGATTTCCACTAAACAAAACAACACAAATTGTTAGGGTTGTAAATTAACTATCAATATGTGAGTTATGTGAAATGTTTGGCCCTGTTGCAGCCAATGATACTCAATTAAAGGTACTTTATTATAGTATTAATGTCTTAAAATGTTATAACATTAAAGCTTACTTAAAATTCAGCTATTGTGTAATGAGAATTTGTTTTCATGATTAATGCAATGGCATATTTCTCACCTCTGTAACTATTTAAAGAAAGAATAAGATGTTTTGTTATACGTCGACGTACTTGTGGCTGCCTTTTAATTAATCCCTTCCTGGAGTAATTTAATGGTCACTGAAAGCAGACAATATGCTTACCATCACAAGTTACTTCTTATTGCTTGGCTGAATAAGCATGCAGGAAGAATAATCCAATAAAGCTAATAAAACAAAATCAAAAGAATTACAGCATCATAAATGAAACAATTAAAATAATTAGCTAAAAAAACAGTGCTGAGTAGTTTGTTTTTCGTTATATATGGAAAAAGAGTACAAAACATGTCAAGACTATGTCAAGGAGAGTTTATCAGTTATTTAGCGAAAGTTTATTAGGTCTATTCTCTGTGTAAATGGTTGTCATTCATCTCCACAAGAAAGGTCCAACAGCCCTCATGACAGCAGCTTTAAACAAGCCAAAATGGGGTACTTAGGAGAACCTAAGGGCCACAGGGCTCAATAACTTCATGTGATATCTCATGTGACATGAAATCCAATTCAAGAAAAACATCTGCACAATGAAAGGAAATGAAACCAAAAAAATAGGTTTTACTTTTGACTCAAGCCAGGTCATTAGAGAAGGAAACAAGGAAATTGATATTCTTGGCCCTAAAACATAAGAAAAAACGATAAAAGGAAGAAAATTACAGAAATCACAGTAAAAGACAACAAGGATCATTTAGAAGAAATTTAAAAAGATAAACGGGACATATGGCCAAAGAAAGTAATATGGTACTTTGGACAAGTTTGCCATTTTCACAAAGTAGATTGTATTGTGTTAAAGACCACAAACATTCTTTTTAAAAATGCCAAAACTGTGTTCTTAGTTCTAAATTAATTTTATGTTTAGAAGATAAGACTGTAATACATTACTATAGTCTTTTAAAAAAGTTCTCATTCAAGATCATCGCCTGTGTGTATGTAAAGCAGATTTATTTACTGCCTAGATGTAACACTTTGTTTACATTCATGTTGTATTTGCTGTGTCTGCCTGGGTTTGAATAATCTTGATGGATTTGATAGGATACAATCTGTGTGACAGCTTAAAAACTTTACAGAACCACAGCTGAAGGAATTTGAATGTTGCCTTTTGTTCATATGTACATAATATGAGGAAGGCGGTTGACTGGTGGTAAAAATATGAATATGATTTTGACTGGACTCTGAGATTTGAGGATACAGTAGAGCTTTTCATGGTTTATATGTTGAAATGCTTAATTACATGGAAGTGCCATGGTTGAGTATTCCATCTGCATTAATACAAGTGATTTATTAGAGTACAATTATACCAATTCCAAATTTTAATAATTTACTTATGATTTAATTTGATAACTATATGATGTACAGCTAATCAGGACAATTTTACTGAAAGAGAATTACAGCAACATTGTCTGATTGATAACAGAATCAGTATCAGCAAAACAAATCTGATATCTAACCTGATAATGAAGCCAGTAAACCACATCAATTAAATTTGAACTAATTCAAATTGAAATACAAATGATGTGCTCTATACATGGATAAACCTTTTAACTATTAATCATCTGCAGTTGTTTGTTGTGATTATATTGCGAAATTTAGCAGTCACATTCTCATTTTTTTTTTATCACCTGTAAACCGTCTTCCTCAAATGCATTAGACCGTTCACTGAACAATAATTGATCATGACTCCATTAGTTTGAACTAATTAGAGGCAGGCAGTTTGTTTCTCTAGTATTACTTGTGATTACCAATGTTATTTAAGTATAAACAAGTAAACTAACTGTTGTTGTTTTTTGTTTCTTTCTTTTTTAAATTCAGAGCTCAGAAGGATTCTCCACAATCACACCAACGCATGGAACTCCAGCAGACAGTGGAGGCGGTGCATCACAGTTACATCATCCTTGTTCGAAGAGCATCATGAAGCCTGTGTAAAACAGATTCAGTCAGATGCCTTTTCAAAGTGTCTTAACCACTACAAGTTTGAACAGGCTAATAAAGCGGGACACGAGTTAATAAAAATGTGTTATTAAACATTAAATCACCTTTAAAAGCAACAGTGAGGTCCACCTTGACTACGGCCCTGAAAAAATTGTTCTTACAGACTCAACTACAGTAACTTAAATTGTGGAACACTATTATTATTTACACCAGATACAGTACTCCCTTTATAATTCATACAATTTGATTAAGTACTAATGAGTTCTGATCTATAGCTGAAACATATGAAGGGATTTCTTTTCCCCCCTCTCACAGCAATGTAATTCCAAGAGTAATGTGGAGGTCAAGAACTGCTAGGCTATAAGCCTGAATGCAGGCCCCCTCATCCTCAATTTACTTCTTTATTGGGACACTGAAAAACTTTGTTTCTTTGATTGTCTGAATGGAAACATTAAGTAGTAGATCAGAGGTAACGTGGACTGAATGAAAGTGATTTCATCACATGGCGGTTGTTCCTGGTAATTGACTTGGCTCAGCTCACAGATTTATGAAGCCTGACTGACAGGTTTTCAAAAACAAACACCCTCAGGTCGAGAGTGCCATGTGCTAGATGACATGGACGAGACTGTTACTAAAGCTCAATTCACACAAACATTTTCTCCAAGGCATTTTTATAATTAGCTTTTACAATTACTTTCCATTCATTCAACCAGCTATATTCTGTTATTCAGCAGATGCCTCTATCCAACTTACATGATTAAAAAAAAAACATATAATGTACTTCATATGCAACATTAAGAGGGTGAGAAAATCTCACAAAAGTAATACATTAAAAATCTGAAGTTGAATAATACATGACCCTTGCCCAGTGTATTAAGAAATTCAAGTCAGAGCGATATTTGGATGATACATTTATTAGACAAAATTAAACGAGAGGAAGGAGGAACCCACAGAGAGAAAACCAAATTTGAAACATCCTTTCTGGATTTGAATTGCTCATTGACAGGAGCAGGACAGAGACATGCATGTGTAAGTGTCTTTTTGTAACAGTGGCACAGTTTGCTGGGTGTCTCTCTGTGAGACAGGAAACAGAAGAGGATGTAAAGACCACATGTAGGGGCTGTGAAAAATTAAATATATATAAGCCTATTTTATACAAAGGAAGCACTTTAATTACATGGCAACAGTAGTTTTAAGGGGTGTATCAGTTAAATAAAAAAGGAAAATACATGTTGATCCAAATTCCCTAAGTAACCATTTACTTCCTTAAATTCCTTAAGAAGCCATTTAAGTTTCTTTCTGAAATTTCAATGCACATTTTGAACAAAAAGGCTTCAGGCATAACAGGTCTCTAACAATGAGCAGTGGTCACGGTTTGTTCATTTTCAGGCCATAGTAAACAGCACCGGCTATAAAAACTGGTTATTTCAAATAATAGCTTAACTTTTTTGACATTCTTATTAGAAAGGAAAATCACTGATTTTCCATTGACGGAACACAAAATTGTGCATACAAAGCAGTTAGCAACCATGCATAAGCAGAATAAACATTATATTTAGAGAGCACGTTTTGACGGAGGGGTGGTTTGACCTTTGCCACTGTACATTATAAGAACTCTACTTTCCCACTGTGCACCATATAATGCTCTTTATATGTAAAATGTTTACTACATTATATTCAATTTTACAGATAAGATCTTCCACTGATATGAAAAAATAGGTCAAACATTGCATGTTCTCAGTGACACATTTTGAATATGCAATCAAACTCAACCAATCAGGGACAGTAGCTTAAAGCATAGTCTCAGGCACTCAGTATGAAAGATACAGATTAAAATAAAAACATGTGAGAAAAGTGAGCTTTATCTTCACAAGCAACTAAAGAAAAGGTCTTCATATACTGGATATTTAAGAAAGGAGCAAAATAAGGCAAAGTATGACAAGAAAGATGCTTTCTCCAAATCCCATTTGGTACATAAATCCATACTCTAGCTGCCCTGAGCGGCTTCAAGGATAGATAAAAAATTCATAATAGCAGTAAAGTTTGGATTGTAAACAACAGGAAGTGCCAAGTAAGCCACAACTGCATCTTAAGACATTCTCCTTTAAATGCTGCCATCCTAAAATCAACCCTAATCTAACCACAGTTCCCACAATGACCACAAACTGTGTGTACTGCAGTTAGCCACCTGTTATCCAAATGACATTAGAAAACTACTTTTTTTCATACAGCTGATGAACACAGCTTTTCCAGTAAGAAAAAAAAAAAAAAACTTTGTATAACATACGCTCTGCACATGTTTGCGTTTTTAAATACACTGCAATTTAAAATACGTTATAAAGGTCGCACGGCTTTGAATGGTTGTTCCAGTCAGTTTGAGGGGTTTCCATCACAGAATATTTATTTTACACTGCATACGAGGTTACAAAAAAAGTGTCAATCTTGTGGGAAGATCTGAGATTCATTGCAATAGCTGGAAACATCTCAAATGAGAGAAATGTGTCCAAAACATTATATGCTATTGTGCTTCTTGACATAATCCACTATTAATAAAGATTTTCCCTTTGACTAGTTGGCATCGTGACACCTTTTTTCTCTACTGTTCAGCTATTTCTATCTTTTCATTTGAACAGAACACAGCTTCCTAATATTGCCTTGCATCCCATGAGGGAGATAGGGACTGTAAAGTTATTTTCCTAGGTTATGCATTTGAACACCATGTGTGCAATTTGGTTGCCACTGGACCCTTGCCACCTGAAAATGTATAGCCACATCTTACTGTAGCTAAGAATGCAGGAGTATTCTGGTAGATATAAACTGTAATGAAAAGCAAAAAGTCCCATACTCTACTTAGAACTGAACCCTGTTTTGAATTATGCAAGGGTTTTTTTTGTTAGTTTTTCCTATTTTTAGTAATTTGAGGAAACTAGTATAAAAGAGGCAAAGCCAAGGGAAACGGATGGATAAAAGGGCTGAATTAAAATATGCGTGAGGAAGGCATGAGAGCAGCTGTAAACTGTTGCACATAAATTTGTTATTTTCAACAAATCATTTTGAGTGTATACACATAACCAACATAACATTGTTTTGGATGCAGATTCTCTAAAGCGGTATTCACACTCCACCATCTAATCCCGGGTTGAGTGGACACAGGGAGGCCCCAGCTTGACTCACCTGAGTTCATCCCTGCTTGCACTCATATAGGCCTGGTGTTACAATACACGAGTGACGATTCACAAGAATGTTTCTCAACCCGGGGTGAGCGGGTTGGAAATCTCAACCCTAGTCTCTAGCAGGGGTGAGTTCTCCCCAGCCTCTGAGTTTTCATTGGCTCATCCTTCCTGCTCATCCCTATGGCAAGTCATTTACCTGTATCTGCACTGCACTCTCTCCATGTACACTGTCATTATAAATATCACACTGTTATATTACACACTTCACTTGCAGTAATAAATGACATGGATGTCAGAAGTGGTAGTGGTCAAAAAGAGTATGTAGTAGAAAAGGAAATCCAGAACCTTATATTTTATAGACTTATCTATTACCAGCTTATGTCATGATAGTATAACAATCACAATATGATAACATTTTTCTAGGGTTTGAGGAAAGCAGAAACTTGTAACAGAAATTTAATTAGGCTCTCTTATTTAGGTCATGATTAGAAAACGATTTTGATACATTTGATATATTTTGGTTGTCCGAAATATATACACAAGCACAACATGTGTGCTGAAAAATATTGCACTACCTTTCTTATTTTGCAGGAGAATTCAAATGGAAAACAAAACATCTTTCAATCTTAAGTAATAATTAGTGTTTTTAATTAGAGTTCCATGGTACAAGCTGAAAAAAGAAGCAGGAATAATGTAACTACTGGATGATTTATGCCTGGTTACCTAAACTTCACCAAACAATCTTGATTTATAGAGCTCAGTGGAGGTGATATTTAGTTTCCAAATGTTACAGCATCTGAGAAATTACTTCACTGCTCTGAAACCTGTTCCTCTCATTATGACAAACAAAGTCTTGAAAGTTTCAACAGAAAAGCAGTAGCTGGTCAACTTCTACATCAAATGCATATAGTTGGCAACTAAAATCATCCAAATTAAATCACTGTCACACTCATACTTTAAAATAAACAATACTTTAAAATAAGTGGGCAATGCCCAAATACTGCATATGATATATGAACAAGATCTGTCATGACTGCGGTTCTTGCTTTAGACCAAAAATCTTTCCTGGGAAAAACAAAACAAAAAAACAGGAGACCTCCAAGAGATTACATTGTCTCTAATGGAGTTTTAAAATAAATTCCTAGAGAAGGATAACCCCAATCCCACATTCTACTCCCATCTACTCAAACAAACAACCAAACAATCCCTTGGTAGCAGGTTGTTAACTAATCAACCTTGTGAGGGGGTCCCAATGGACAGATTATTATTTCCTCTTTTGAACAAGTCTAGGCCAAAATCAATTCTCTTTACCTTCTACAATTTATATCTTGGCGTCGTCCACACTCTTGAATCAGAAATATGACGGAGACATCTTAGAAGTAGGATGGAATTTCAGCTCCTCTAGAGAAGGAAATACTACTTGGTATAATAATTACTTTATACACCAACTTAAAGTCCTTACTTAGGCATCCATCGGTATATTTCTAAGTTAGCAAACTTGTCTTTCTATTTATAATTCCTAATAAAAACAGAGGTTTGAGTGTTGACCTGCTGGGAGAATTGTTTTTTTTTCACAAGCAAGAACATAACAGAGGTTTCACCATGGGACACATTTGCAATTAATCATTGTACAGTCTTACAAAGAAACTGAAACATGACGAAGTTCCCAATTACTGCAGAAAGAAACTTTGTCACATATTTTCACACAGAAGTAGTCGCCACAGATACCAATAAATTCACCAAGTCAGGTGCTCTTCTTCTTTCTCTTCCCGATTATACATCTCTAGTTGGTTATTTTTAAATGTCCCTGAACTCATCACCTGTTTGTTTTTTCCACAATCGGATGTCAAGCAGACAACTGCATGTTACAGTTCATGGGCAAGTAAACTTCACTGTACTATTACCCACTGGCAAGCACTTCCTTAAAGGTCTGTAGGTGGTTTAGGTGTGCTGCGGTCGGAAAAACACCATGCGACTTCTGGCGCTCTTCTGAAGCTAGTGCAGAAAAACAGGCCCAGAAATCACTTCATTGTACCGAGTGAGGGAATGCAGATGTGATGCTGGATAGAAAGAGATCCATCAGCCGCCAAGCATTACAAACTACACTCAGCTGTGTTATCTCTGGCAAAACACAGAAACGAACGGTATGTGTTCAGGCAAAATTAAACAGCCGAAAAATCACAGGACCTGCATTAGCTTTTTATATGTGCCCCCACTAGTGTGAATATAGGATAGTGAAATTATATTTAATAAAATGTAAAAAAAAAAAAAAAAAAAAACCTGGGGGAGAAGGATCACCCAGGGAAAATTCAGTCTAGATAGTGAATAACAGTGGCAATGTTTTCAATATTAAAATGAACAAATGAGAGATTTCTATCTTTACTGGATCTAACAAACTCAATCAGCATTCAGATGTGCTGCTCTCAAATAGAGGGTACATCTGGAGTTAAAGACATGGAAATTTCCATCCTCCAGCTCGATGTCTTGTGCAAGACATTTCCTTCTTTATTGCTATAACACTCCAAGAGCTCCACTGAGGAAACGTAGAATATTAAAATTCATCCAGTTAGACGGCAGAGTTAAACGTCCCGAGCTCCCCGACGTCCTGTGATCATATATCACTGCCTGGACTGTGCTTGGTGCATCTGCCCTCAACATGGAAGTAAATAATACACTTGTCCTGCAATCCTGCAACAGTGCTCCTACAAACTGTCTGCAACACTTGCTAGTGAAAATCTGTCATCTTCTGCAGGGTTTAAAAATTCATTTTAGAATGGTGATGATTGCAAAAATTAAAAACAAGGGAGCACAAAATATACCCAGCAATGTAAAAACAAATATTTATATCAATAAGTAAATCAAAAATATACATCTAAATGTAAAACATGTTCTTTTTCTGAGACTACAATTATCTCTTATTTAAGCAAAACCAGCAGTCTGCTCCAGACAAGTTCACTCAGAGGTGAAATCATCCAAGTTATTTTTGGGGTTAAGTCTCATTTTCTACTAGACGACTCATGGACTGATGTCATGTGATCTCCAGGAAGGAACTGCACAGGACAGCCTAATCTGCAATGATAACAGACCGCCATACTGTAAGGAAGCGCAGTCAATGGTGGTGGTTAGCTTGATGATTGTGGTGCGTGTGGTTCAGATGAGTTGACCATGCAATGAAAACAAAGGCCTTTTGATGACTGAGATGTTTCAGCTGAGCGAGAGCTTTCTTCAATAAGATAACATTTTCAGCTTGTCCTTCCACCTATGAGCCATTAGGAATATCGTTTTCAAAGAAACACCTTTCACAATTATATAGACTTCTAAAAAATATAGATCCCACTATTTATCTTCCAATCACACAGAGGGAATCTGATCTAACAGTTGCAATCCATAACAATTTCTCGACACAAATTTTCGCTAACACCTCTTCTATGTCAACATCCACCAAGTTACAACTAATCAAGGTCATTCAGAGCACATATCACTTAGTATAAGATTTGTAAAATGGGCTTCATCGATAAAGACATCTGTACTTATTGTACCCTTAATACCCCAGACACTTATCTTCACGCCTTCTGGCAATGTACACCAGTACAACAATTCTGGAAAGGAGTCATAACAATTACGTCATTAATTCTGAATTGTAGCATTCTAGTCTCTCCAATGTTATGTTTACTAGGTGACCTCTCAGACAATACCATTCTTGTTTCTCTAACTATCACTCTAACTGGAAAACTAGAAAAAAAAACTCAATACTAAACACTGGCTGAGTCTAATGACAGACTTCATCTCATTAGAAGAAATGTCTGAGCTTCACAAATCTCAAATCGAAATGTTCACAGTCACCGGCAATGAATGCCACATACCCAAATACTATAATATAAAATACATAACACACTACACATTACACACAAACATGATACATATAAAATATCAAAACGTACACACCCCCGAGATGCCCTGCTGCCCAGTTATCAGTGAGAGGAGAACAGACCCTACTCTACCAACAACCTTCCATGACTCTCCTCACCTCTTTATCCCTGGTTGTTGCCAGACTTTTAAATAACTTAAATAAAATACATACATTTCCTCCAAAAAAATGATTACTGGATTAATACACTTCAACCTGCCTGCAGTAAACAAAACCAAAAAAAGAGACTCTTTCACTATGCCCAGCATTTGCCCAGTTGGATTACTCATTAAATTATGAAGACCCATCAAACTACTAGTATGTTCAAGTTCATCCATCAATCCTTGCCTATTCACAGTGAACTACTTAATAGTGTCCCATAATTTCCTGAAAATGGAACAGATGCTTTTAGTGTCTTGTCTTCATGCATTGTTGAAGCCCCTGTTCAGAGGAAAAGCACTGTTGATTTAAACCAATGTGAAGGCAAGGTGAGAAGCAGAATCATTCTGTCAAAGCCGAAAAAACCTAAAGCAAGGGTTTTGCTCCTTAATACCGCTACTGTCAAGCACCTTCTTCACATGCTCAAAATTCCAAATGCCTTTGTATTGCGATGCTAGCTATCTACAGCCACCCATGATTCATGTGATTGAAGATATATTTGTTCTCTGACTTCTTTTACAATTCCATGTAGTTCCTAATGTCTTATTATGGACTTCAAACAACTCTAGCACACTGCCCATTACAGCTGTTTTTTATGTAATCATGTGGCACACCACAGAAGGCTACAATACAACAGTAGTTAGCACTTAAAGGAGCATTAGCGTGGTTCCTACAATGATGCTTTTATGCATTTTTACGTGTTCCAGTTAAATGTAAGATGTATGGCATGTTCACAGTTAGATTCTAACATACAAGCATCTTTTAACTCTTTAAAATGCAAAATTCACCAAATAAATACATTTTCATACTAATAACAAAAATAACAATGGATGTCAAAATCCTTACAAGCTGTATGTTATTTCAGGGTTTCATGGAGTGCAAAATGCAGGAGAAAATTATGTGAAAACAGAGTAATACTGTAATGCTGAAGGAAGGCATATTGAATGCTGTTTGTGTCTTGTAGGACAGAGAACCGGATCTTTCGCCCACGCCAGCAGACCTTTCCTCCACTTCTTCTTCTTCTTCTTAGAAAAAAAAAACATGTTTCAGTATGTAAAATGTTGAGGGACTAGGCACTGATGAATTGGATTCATTAGACGTCTTGGGGAAAGGGTATGAAAAATAAGAAATATCATCTCAGGCATGTCAGTTATGGATTATGCAAAAACATGACAATACAATTATTTAAAATCTAAATTGATTAGTTCTTGTGACTTTAATTTCTTTGTTAAATTATTATAATCTACATTTTCTTTTTACACAGTGCTTAGATTGGGTATATTAATATTATGAATTGGTAAGAAGTTAACGCTAAAGCACCACTGAACTAATGACTCATGTGTTAAAGTTGCTTATGTGACCATATACCTTACTTATTCACTATTAGCAACACAACACGTGAAGATGCATAAAACCTCATTTTAGGAACCAGGCTAGTTCCCCTTTAAGACTCCTCACGTGTACATATTGTGCACATACATTACTTGTGCATGGCTCTGTGAATTGCTCACCTCTCTAAAACACATAACTGTTGAATGTACACAGAAATTCCTGCTGCCTAGAGCCCAAATGGCACAGATTTCCCATCCATCAACAAGGAGTATTACATTGACCTCAGCACGATAGGGAAAGAAAGTGGTCCGAGTTGGATTTGATCCACCCCTGCCACAGCTGTCTGAAGAAACGGGTGGGCTGAGCAGAGTCCTGTGCAACTGGGCTCAACAGCTCACCAATGTCCTCTAGTAATGAGGATAACCAGACACACAGACTGTGAGATAAAATAGTTTTTGAAAAGGCAGGTTCAAAATGTACAGTACAGTTAGATTAAAGAGTAGTAGATTAAACTGGTAGTACAAAAAGACAATAAATACCAATGATGGAGCTTGCCTTGAATGGACATGAATATGTATTTATTTAAATCAAAAGCTCTTACAAAGGTGCATTCAGATCCACAGAATACAAAGTGGTATTACGTAGTCATTGCAATGCTTTACTACCATTCTCCAATGACACAGCCACAGTTTACTGTACATCAGTAGCAACTACCTGCCTGGCAGTTATGAAAACTAGTTACACAAAGTACTGAAGACACCTTTTAATCTGGTTAAAGCTGCTCCGCTATGCATCTGGTTCACTGCACAGCAATTTGTCTGAGGGGCCAAGTATTCAGCTGTCAGTTTAAATTGGGGATATATTCCAGTGATGAATCCCCCAATTAAATACACAATACAGACAAAGAAAGTCTAATCAAGACTATGTTTACAGAATTCTACACACATTTAATGGAGCCATTCATTTAAAAATGTAGGTTAAGACTACACTACGTGAAAACAAAGACGGTAAATCGGCTGAAATAACTGAACATTTTTATCGTTCACCTTTAATAGAATTAGCAGTTGTTTCTGAATCTGTTCCTGTCATTGGAATAAATACTCTATCCGATCTTCCCTGTGCCAAAACACATCTAAAAAGGAAACTTTTTTTTTGTTCAAATCCTTTGGGTTTTTTGGATGTGTTTATCTGTCAAACATTAGGACTGCTGCTTCTTTTAAAGGTTTAAGATTTGTATGCATCAAATGATTAAATAATACGATGCCAAAGCATCAGACACTATCCCTAGAGAGATTTTAACAGAACTCAGAAGCAAAGAAAGGGTTATGGCACTGGGGAGATGGGACAAAACAAACAACACTCTTCGAAATAGATTACTTTCTTCATGTTGGAGAAGAAGGGAAGAAACAGACCATAACATAAAATAAATTCAATTAAAAAAAATACCTTATAAAAACAGGAGAATTTCCTGAACAGAGAAAACACCATTCACATACAAAATAAAACCATTCTGAAATGAGCATCAACACTCAAGTCATTATATCATTACAGCATCACTACAACATATTACACTATCAATCCCAGCTCAATTGGAAAGTCTAGGTTGTATTTACTTGCTCTGTATACATGCTTCGGGATCAACTAGATGTTTAGAGACCTCTAAATCTGCCAAGTTCAAGGTTAATAATAAAAGCAGCCTTTACGTTGTTGGTGTTAAAAGCACAGAGGGCTGTTTGAGACACGTTTACTGCTCCACGTATGCCCGAGTGCTCTCCAAACAAGTGCTGTTTATTCATGCTAATGGTTAAGGATTAACGTTCAGGTCTTGTCAAAATATTAATCGACTCCTCTCTCTACGAATATATGCTTTATTGTGTATATATTCTGAGCGTGTGCCTTCAATCCGGCAAACTCCGGCAGACAGACATTCGAGGTTTGTCATGTGCTGTGTTGGCTTTAACCTCCCACCAAAATTAAAAATGTCATTTGGAAAAATATACTTTCGCTGGATAGCTGCACGGCTTTAAATAGCACAGTGTTCTTACGGAGTTTGAGATGCTTCTTGGGGAGTTCAGTGGTTGGAAATCTTAAACTTGACCCATAAGAATAACTGCATTAGGTCTACCTAGGGTTCACTTACTATTAATATGCTGCCTGTATAGCAAAACACATGTTTTCCTAACTGCTTCTCAAGACAATCTTTACTACAATTATTTTCTGATTAATTACTTATGACAGTGTTACCGAAACCCATTCTTACAACGTATTAAGAAAATACAGTAAAATACATTATCACTGGGATAATGACCATAAATGTGGTAAAACTGCATTAGCTACAAACGCCATGCATTCAAGAATACTCTGCTTCCTCTTTTACATAAGAAGTCAGACCAAATTAGCAGAGTATTGTGTACGTCATAATATGGGTCTACATTGTTACAGATTTCCACCTGCACTGCAGAGAGCTAACTTCGGCCGATATGCACACACAGGGCAGATGTTCAACTTCATATATACGTCTCCATGACCAAAAATAAAAGGCTTCCCCATGTCCCCTGAGAGAGACACTGTCTTTTGTGAATCCGGCATGAAAGTGCAGGAAGCTGCCGGAGGAATGTAAGGAATTACTTAGATGATCCCAAATACCAACACTGGTGGCGTTTGCTTCAAGAAGTCTGCTTATGTAAAATGGCTACGATCTTTACACATAAAAATAGACAAGTGGCATGTAATTTCTGTTTGCGGTGCATGGCCACAAGACAGTTCCACCCACTGCTTTTTTAATAGACTGCCCTCTCAGTTTGCTGAAAAAAAAAACGAGAAAAAAAAAAAAAAAAACGCACAATGTGGTGTGCTGCGCAAGCATTTGGAAAAGTTGGCACCGGGTCAATTAGACCTAAAGATCAAGGCTCCCTTTAATTTTATGCTTTAAGTAACATTTTCT
Organism: Amia ocellicauda; assembly: GCF_036373705.1. Lineage (NCBI taxonomy): Eukaryota > Metazoa > Chordata > Actinopteri > Amiiformes > Amiidae > Amia > Amia ocellicauda. The sequence continues at coordinate 29,282,604 of NC_089850.1, read as the reverse complement.
TAAAAGAAACACCTTATTATAAAAGCCAGTTCTGCTCTTTTAATTAGAGAGGGCTATCTTTCCTTGTGTGGGGGCTGAGAGTGTGGTTAACGATTTGAGCCATTCCTCCCTGCAGTCCATCAGTCTGAGGGCCATTCAACCTTTCATGAGATCAGCCAGTCTGGATTTTTCCACCACTTCAGGCTGGTTCTTTTCCACTATTCATTCATACTTATATGGGAGGGTATGACATTGGGCACAGTGTGTTGTGCTCTACACTGCCATATGGCAATAGTCTCCTACTCAGGAATTTATTCAGGTGTGATATTATCTTGGTGGGCAAAGTAAGTGGCAACATCTCAGTGTACAGCTACACATTTCATTGAGTTGTAAGATGTTCCAATGCGTAAAATAGTCTCTCAGACAGCTAGTTTTTCAGGCATGTGTTTTAAGTGATCTCAGAACACCCAGAGTACATGCACAGCATGCATGAAAGTAGTCACGAATATGGAAGAAGGAAAAAGCAAAAAACATAGATGTCAATAAACCCTTTGACCCTGGCTTAGATTCTGATGATGACCCTTTTTACCACACCATGGACAGCCCCAGAAACTCCCTCTTATTCTACAGAAAGTTAAGGGACACATTAGCGCCACAGAGAAACAAAATATTGTGTTGATACAAGATAATAATTATATTGAAATAACGCAATGTTGTGTTAACGTGCTATTTTTACATTAAAACAACACCACTGCTGCATATAAGAAATTGAAACGACTGTCGATTGTTTTCCACATGGATTTGTACCGCACTATTGTACTGTAATAGTCATAAACACTATAGCTGACCTGGAAAACCCCTGGTATTTGTCTTACTCAAAGATTAGCATGCAGGCTTCTAGTGAGCCAAATATCAAGGGATTGCAAGCTTTTATAGTAGTTACTAATCACAATATCCACTATTTTCCTTATAGTGAACTGTATATTTTTTATTTGTACACAATTTCACTATTTAACTCCCAAACCCCTGATATTTGCTCCAGAATAATAGATCATTATAAAGTGATAAGATATGGCAGTTTTGGTTATGGTCTAGGCTTTGAGGGAGCAAAACATTGTGCGTTTCTGTGTATTATTTTTTTAACAAATGATACAATATACCATTTGTTAAAGGTAATTCATTCTGTTTCTATATGTATTGCTATATGTATAGTTTTATTATTGGACCCCAACACGAGCCATCTAACCAGGGGGTGGTGTATCGTAATTATCTTACAGATCCTGAAGGGGGAATGTACAATGAGGCGGTGCTGGTGTGGTGTTCACTGGAGGTTCAATATCAAGTATCTTCAGCAGGGTCACTTACAAACATATAGAGCTGCATTTGTAATTGGTACTCAAAGAAAATAAAAACCAGATTGACACTTAAACAAATACATATGAGTATCAGCATATACAAAGCTATGTGGAAAATCCTTAGATGTCGCCAGTTCCCTGCTCCTGTCGACACTTGCAACCAGACCGACATAAAATCCTAGAGGAAACCATATCTAAGCTCTTTTCTATTGACACTTAAACAGATATGTAGAGTTGCAATATAATGAGTTACTTAAATCTGAACACCTGGAATCTTTCCTTGTTCTTTCGAGACTGCATGGGTGTTCAAGAATATTTTATTGGTTTATTGTTTATTAAACCGAAACAATGCTATTTGCCATTTAACTGTAACATAATATTTATTGCGAAATAACGCAATGTTATCTTGTATCAACACTTTTTTTTCCCTCTCTCTGTATGGCTTCGATACCAATACATTAATTTAGAATTAGAGCTGTGACTTTATCTATCTCAAAAACACGGTATACGTGATCTCTCTCAGAAACCACAAGCAACTTCTACCTCTCCCAAGAAAATAAACACAAATTCCAACCTGCAGAACCTTTTGTAAATTTCTTTGAGTTTTGTGACACTACAATATTGCAATTCTTTCTCTTCTTGAGATTTCTTGGCTCACAGCTAGGATTTATGACCATCAAAAGCATGAATACATTATTTAAATGAAGCCACTCAGCTTGTACTAATTATCACATTGGAAGGGCCAAAAATAAACTGTTAAGTTGCCTATTCTCTCTACACTGCCCAGTGTATTCACTAAAAGCACGCTATACAGATTAATTCTGTACATTGAAACAGCATGACAAGAACAACCCGATGGAGTATCAAAGCTGCCTGGCAATTACCATTTGCAATCAGGTTTCATAAATGAAATGCAAATCATTGCTGATGGAAATGCTCTATTAAACTTATTTTTATACACAGTGACTGGTCTGAAGTATTAGGAATGTGAAGTTTCATGACACAGCCATACAAGAGAAACTGCAATGCATTATAAAGTCTCAGATCCTATGGCCTTTGAAGCATCTGACCTCTTTTAAACAGGTGAAAATATACCTTAATAATCATGAGAACACAGAAGGATCTCTGGGAAATCAGTTAGGTGAAGGGATCTTGACCACTGTGAGCAAATGTTCCTGAAGCACCCCATTCAGAGGACAGCCAGCAGTCCAGGACAGATCTGGACATAGGACACCCATGACAACAAAGAAAAACCACCACCACAAAAGCACCAATCATGCTCCCATCACCTGATCCCTACACCCCAGATAAAGTCTCCTCCATGAATTTAAAAGACTTCCTAACAATTCGTAACAATTCTTACTGCCATCAGTAGACAGTAGCCTTGAATGTACAAGACTGTGAGAACCTAATCTTGCTTTGGGAAGCACCCAACTCTCAAGCATAACCGCACAGTCAATGCACTCTCTCTCTCCCTCCTCCTCTGCCCCTGACAACTAGGTCCTTCAACCCTTCCACTAGGCTATTAAAAACCCTTTACCTTTACAATTAATCAAAATGATGGGATCATAAAAATAAACTTTCACATGACTGAAATCCTCTTCACCAAGATTAAAACCAGTAAAGGGTATTTTTTCTCAGGACCCAACCTGTCTGCTGCCTGGAACGAGGCACCAAGGAGCTCCTTCAACTGTGACTTCCATGTAAAGACAAGATTAGCCTCATATTCCACTCCTGCAACCCACACTCTAAACATCCTGCTAATAGGATACCACCAGGCCAAGAAAATACAAATAAACACTCTTCCTGCTGTCAGGTATGGCTGACATTTATACAATGCTTCATAGTGAACTAGACCACAGACTGCATTTTCAGTGTAATACTTCCATCGCTGAAGAAAATGTGGAAGTTGATGGCATTATCTACATATTTATTCTGACTAACCCACATTAAGCAAAGTCTTTTTCCCATATTGTCACATCTTACGGATGTATTTGCAACAACAAAGAAAAATGACTCAAGTCAAATAATTTTAGCATTAAGTCTGTGAAAAGAGGTTGTTTAAGGTATGGGGTTGGGGATGAAGCTAATTAACAATCCTTAAGCTTCTGAAGATTCATCAAAACAAGGTTGTGTTTTCAACTTAATACAGAATCCAACTGCAACAACGGCTAAGCAACTAAGCAGATATGAGAACAGTGCTGAAAGTTGTATTGAGGCATTAATTAGTTTGGAGACTGATCCTCTCATCCAAGAGGGAGTTCCTGCAGAGGCACAGTGATCCATTAATATAGGCAAACGAAGCTGTGGCTGCCCGCAGACTATTTACTTGGTGGATACATAGAGGACATCTGTTTCCACTGCTATCTCTCCAGTAGCTTTCTTAGAGGAACTAAAACAAAAATAAAATAGAAATCAACATAAAAACAACGGCAACAACAACAAAAACAAATAATAACAACAATAATAAAACAGTTGTACCCTTAATTTGTGTAAAATGTAGTTTATCAGAAATGTATTTATGGAAACGACCTTCCAGAGAACTTCCCCCAGCCAGGAGATTCAGGGAAATAACCAAAACACTAAAAAAGGCCATTTGCTGTATAGTCATTACACATCCTTGTCCATAAAGCAATAGTGCATAATTAAAAAATGCTAAGCACAGAATTACTGTTACACTATGCACTGTATTATGCACTGTATTAGCCTCCTCCTCTTTCTGTGTTCCTAGATGTATGATTGGGTGTTAATAATTTAAGTTGGTTGTAGGATTTGTGACTCTCTCTCTCTCTCTCTTGCTCTCTCTCATATATATGTCAAAGTTTTGATTTGGTTGAGACATAAGTCAGTAACTCTTTCTATAGACTAAGGATTTTAGTAACAATTTATTTTACACTAACAGTATCAACAACCACATTTTGCAATTAGAACTTAGTACATCATGGATATTTAATCTACAATAAAGTAATACATATATAATATATAATAAAATCATAGATTTAGTTTGCTATACATGGTGCTTTGTTACCGTTCTGAACAAGAAACAACTTATGTCTTATAGGCCTATAGCTACCAAACATCAATGGTAAAGGTCCACAAATGTACATTTAAAAATGTGCAACAAATACAACATATGCAAGAACATAATGCTGCCCTTAATAGTGAACACGTCAATGAACTACAAATAAATTAACTGCCAAAGTGTTCGTGTCTGTTCATGCAATGTTCGTGTCTCTATATCAATGAAAAACAATGTTAATTTCATACAGGGTACTGCATGACACATGAGACGAATTTTAAAAAGCTTAAAACTATTATTTTTTTAAATCTTGGCATCACACTTGATATAGTATTGCAGATGTAGCCAGTGTTCTCTGATATGAAGTATTGTAGCTTGAAATGAAAGACAAATTATATAATAATTCTGTATTCAACACTGTGTGTGTGGGGGGGGGGGGGCGGGGGGCCGGGGGCCATCACTTACTCAGCCAAGTAACTTCAAGCCAAATCTAAATACAATATTACACTCCATGCATCAAAGCCTTATAAGGGTTTTGCTACAGCTCCCAAAGATCCTGTAGAAAGTCAACACTGGCTACTGACATAATTAACAAGCTTCTCTTCACATACAAAATAGAGCCTCACAGCACTGCTCCTGATCAGTTTGCTGTTCTGCGGACGCCCTGACTTGCAAAGCACCGGGGTTTACTCTTCCCCATATCTCCTGAGTAAGAAGGTTAGACATGTGGATATTCATTTAACCGTGTCACGCCCTCAGTCTGACTTACATTGTCCTCCAATTGTTCAAACATATGCTGGAGACACATGCTTCCTTTCTGGCTTGCCCTTCAACTGCTCGCCTTCCTAACCCCCATGATATTTTTCTCACATAACTGTGTCTTGGTTCCATACAACAAACATTTCTGGAAATAATCTGAGGCATTGTTCAGCTTCTTGCAATTCGAATGAATGTCTAAGTGCCTTTAACATAAATTCAAGTGCCTTCTATTGAATCCTTTCACTATAATTTCAGTCTTGTTTCTGTACACCTTCTATGCCCTCATGATGAACCACAGAAGTCATCACTGGTAATTTAGATTTGTGCAATTCTACATATACAATCAATGGCCTCCTCTCATTTGTAACCTTTCTTACCTCTTTGAGGTCACTGAAATATACACCCAATCATTCGTTTGTAGAGTTACAATGAATGAAAGTTCATTAAGAGTTAACACATTAAAACACATTAAGAGTTAAGGCTGTGGAATATTCCTCAACATGGTATAAATTGATCGATATGGAAAAAAGAAATTTCAACAATAAATGCAATGTGATCGAATAGTCTGCCTACACACACACACTCACTCACTCACACTCACTCACTCACACACACATAAAATGCATATGTAAGCAAAACATGACAATATACATTGCTTAACAAATGAAAGAAACAGGTACTATTTTTTAACTATCAAAATAAAATAATACTGACAATGAAAAAGGTAAACTAAAAAACAAAATTAAAGCAATGCTCTCTTTGGGAGGTCACTAGAACCTGCTTTTATTCTAACCAGAAATACAGGATGCATGTCTTTCTAGCAAGGGAAACAGATCAACCTGCTACTTCCTGATTCAAGCAAAACTAGAGATATATCAGCAAAAACAAATCAGGAAATACATTGAAAACAATTGTTCTACTGGGAATTATGTTTTTAGGCTAATCAGAGACTGCCATATCATTTGTGTGTGTGTGTGTGTGTGTGTGTGTCCGTCAGTTCTGTGAATTGTGAAGCAACCCATGCCATTTAGCTAATAGCAGGAGGGGTAAAACTGTAAGGTGTGTATGTGTGGTGGGGCAGGTTGTTGTGTGGTTGTGGTGGTTTGGGAGTCAGGTGTGTGAGTGTGTGTGTGCCTGCCAAGACACAGAGGCAGCAGGGGAGAGGGTCGCTGAAGTAGCTGGTGTTTCCTCCACCCCTTACTGAGGGGAATTATGGTTCCCGAGGTCATAGGTTAACCCTATGGGGGAACAGCAGGGGAGTGATTGGAAGGGTGGGATCACGCCCTGGTCCCCACCAGATGGATGTGGCAGTGTCTGGGATGTTAGAGCTGTCCTGCAGGCTTCAGAGGCGAGTGTCAGATAACAGGGGCAATCTTATCTGTGATAGAACTGGGGAGCTGGCTGGGGAATGATTGAGGAGTGAGTGATACCCTGAGGGTCGCTTCATTATTTTCCTCACTGGCGTGTGCTTGGCGGAGAGAGCCCCTAGGCTGTTGTTCTGCAGGGAAATAAACCTCTCTCCTGCTGCTTTTATTATTGGTCTGTAGCCTCCTACATATAGCTCTCCATTTAAAACGCTTCAATACACCAACGTCCTTATCATCAGCCTTCATTGATCCCTTGCTGGATGAAGGCCTCCTGGAGACATTTCCACTTGTTTCAACACACGCCTTTCCACTCTCTCTCTCTCTTCTCTCTCTCTCTATTTTCATCTTACCCTTCCTTGTTATATTAACAGAGAACAGTTTTGAATCACTGAAGTCTCTTAGTTACTAATTAGCTGTATTGTTGATTTGGTTGAAAATATAATCTGATAGATTTGCATATTAATCAGCATTTCATTCATATTCTTTGATTCTTCCAGTTATTCCCATAGGTGGACTTTATCTTGGTTCGGCTTTGAAGTCGTCTCGACCTATAATTGACCGCACCTATTTTTTGTGTAGAACCTTTGTTGAATCCGGGGCTCCTCTAATAAACATATTATTGATTCACTGTGGTTCTGTGATTCCTTACACTATTAAAAATACGATATAACATGAAACACAGATTTGGCTTACTGACAATTTAAAACCAACATCACAGGGAGTTTGTGTGATAAGTTTTATTCATGGAGGTTCTTCCCCTTTAATTTAAACTTTCAAGAAAAAACTAAACTAAAAAAACTTTCAAGTCCTTCAGTACATTGATAAAAAAGATATGTGGTTTACCCAAGCCTTCTGTTTCATATGCTGGATTTCTGAAAATTAGCATCTTCACACTTATCTTTTAGATCAGACTTCTTGAATGTTTTCGAAATACCGATTTTAAGCCAGATTGTTGTTGCTGTTCTGTAACTGCTTAGTGGTTGTGTATGTTTTGCCTTTGCAAATTGTGTTACGTCCTTCCTGGAAACAATCTGCAAGACTTGGTATCCTCAAAACTATCAAATATAAAAACCTAAAAGTCCTAAAACATGAATGAGCTAAACCCCAAAGTCAGATCATTCTTAATGGTGATCTCAACATACAGAAACCTCGGTCCCCATGTTTGTATGCTTTTGTTTAAGTAAAGAACAAATTACATCGTTTTTTATTTTTATTTTTTCTTGATCATTCCTACTTTCAAAACATAAAAACTTGCCAGATTTATCCAGTGCCCACTATAGTCAAAGCACAGCCCAAATCCAGCTGGCTTCTTTAAGGAGAACCAGACAGTCAGACCAGACTTTTACTACATTTGTACTTTTGAACTTCCAATGGAGCAAATTTTGCTCTGGGTGGGAAAAACCTTAAAATAATATAAATATAAAATAAATAACCACAAAATGTACAGCCACAAAGTCCAACTTTCTTTCAATTATTTATTTGGATGTTAAGTTCTTGATTTACTCTCTCACTCACTCACGCTCATCTGTTAACAAACCTTAAAGTGCTTCTTTCCAGACTACCCAAGTACAGAATCGCACCATTCAGGCTGTGAATTTGTGAGACGTAAAAGTTGGACATCGTTTTTATATCTTCTACCGCAAACCTTACCTTCTGGAATTTGGCTGTCTGTGAATGGCTTCCAGCTTGAAACCGCTGCCCTTTCCTGTACTCCCACTGGCACTTACAAGTGCGGACTATAATCCCAAGGCCAAAACGCTACAGTTATGCTTTAATAAAACTATTCCTCCAGCAGCCAAGGGCAAGAGACCTCTGCAGAATATGGACTATCCCCCTACTTCCACAGGAACCGGGGTCAAATGAAACAAAAGATGTATAACTGTCTGGATGCCTAAAGGGTTTTCTCTCTGGATGTTTTTGTGACAAACCGAATAAATGATCGTGCATGATCTCATTTTAATTACTTACAATGCTGTTTGCAAAAGCTGTATTGGAGAAGTATTGCAACTGTTGGCTATATGGATCATTTAGCACCCATATATGTACATTGGTACAATTCAAAATAGATATCTAAATTAAAAATAATTACTGGTACTGTCGATTTCTCAATGAGCCTTTTTTTCAATTTAAATTGAAAACCTAACGATCATTGTTATGGAGTTGCATTCTGAGCTCTCAGACATTGGCTGCAAACAAACAGACACATTTGTTGAGCTGCATGAAGAGGTTAGAGACACATGTCCCTGTTAACATGAAATCCTAAAATTATTCTTCCTCCCAGTCCAAAGTGAAAATTTCACCAAACCAAGCTTAAAAAGCTTCTTAAACATGTATAAGCATTGTAATGTTTTGATTGCTTTTAAGAAAACATTATTCAACTTAATATGTACTGTCAAGTGAATGTTAATGCAAGTGAAGCATACATCACATCTCTAGGCATTTCCTGCTTTTCAGTAGGAATTACAGTATGTTCTAGGCAGAAAGATTTCTTATATTTTTATGTTCTTTTAGGATACCAGCGAGGCATTAATATGTTCCTGGACAAATTTTGCACACACCTATCCCCAGGGGTCCACCTGTTTGTCTTCTCAGTAGAAAACACATACTCTGGCCTGAACACAGCCATGTACCATTCATTTGTCCCATGCTTTGGGTGTACGACGTGAAACGTCACAGTTTTGTAAATGTATATCTGTTCATTTAAAAAGGGTTACAGGCTAAAATGAAAAGGCTACTCTTTTAAAAGTAAGAACATAAAGAATGATCACAAATAAGAGGAAGACAGTGGCCTATCTTGCTTATTTAATACTCTCAGAATCTCAACAAAGGCAACTCTAAATCAACGTAAGGAGAGTTCAGTGACCTGGCCGGGGAGTTTGCTCTGTGTTTCATCATTAAGAAGGAGTAGGAAGTCCACTAACTCCTTACTGCAAACAGCCCAACTTCTGTTTGAAAATAATGTTTGATGGGCAATTGTGTACACTAATTCAGGGTTAAGTTTAAATAATGTTATATGCACAGGTTTTAATACCTACGGACACATTGGCATGCAAAATTTGTAATAAAGTCATAAAAGTGATAAATGTCAAATTGTTTTAAAAAGTTAAACCCTGTACACTCCTCCTTTTTTGTAATAGACACTGGGGCAAGATGATATAACAGATATTTCAGTCACTAGGTCAATGTATTCACCAGTATTAAGAACGTATGGCAGAGACCACACATATAGAACTGCTTAATGTCATGGATACTCGCACCCTTCAATAGTCTATATCTTGCAGTAATTAAGTCACATTAGCACATAAAAGTTTCTGAAGTTACATATTATACATGCTATACACTGAAAATAAGCAATACATCTGGAAAGAGAATAAAGAGAAGGTGATCAAAGGAGACAATTTCCCAGACATAACACATTCTGACAAATTGTATAGCAATATTTTAAGTTACAGACTGGGTGGCCTCGAAAAAAAAAAGTTTCATCCCATCATATTAATAAATAATACAGAGTTCAGCATAATGAGTCATTATCAAATTATTTTTAAGTTTACAAATGCAGAGTTTTAATGAAGGGTAGCCTCCAACCTTACTGCACAGCCAGGCCTTTTCAGACCTGACCGTAGGAAGTTGTCTTTTCTGGGCATTCAGTCTGTGGTTTAGATAGATGCCAAATACATCTTAGGAGCAATATGTTCTCTCCTGAGACCGATTATTCCAGGCCCTGGGTGACACAAGTTGGCATTAGGGCCACAAAGAAAAAAGGCAAAAGAAAAGCTAGAGACTTGCAGTACAGATGATGCATTTGTGATGCCAGCTGCTGAGTGGCACAGTTACCAGAGTTTAGTTTGACCTGATCAAGGGCCCAAAATCAAGCAACATTGACTTTGCAATCAATGTTGCTCGTTTCTACAGTTCACTTGTTACCTTCTTTCCCCAAATTAATTTAGGGTTGCATGAAAGAGGGTTTATTAGACTATTCTGAAAGATATAGAGCATAGCTGCTAGGGTTTGTATTGACAGAAGCAAAACACATTTCTGAAACCGATGGAGCGAATAAGAGCCAGTTAGACACTGAACACACCGTCTTGTGAGGAATGCCTATACTTTCTTTCCCAGTGAATTAGATGGGATTGTAGGCAATTCAAAATCTTCAGAAATATATAATCTTAGTTTGTTCCAAAGCCAAATACATCCAGTTACTATTCTATACTATTGGTTTTTAGCCACATGAATCAGGCCGGTTTGGTTTTATTGTACATTATGGTGGCTTTATTATAGTAATGCTACCTTAAAAAAACTGACCCTAAGAAATGTTCAGCATCAAAACTACAGAGCCATGTACTTGTTGGAGAATATTGCAGTATGTAAAGCCAAAACCTAATTCTCAAATGAAGTACAGCATGTTTTGAAACAGCATAAAAAAAATCATGTTTTTATCCTAAAAATAAGTCTGACTGTTCTTTCAGGCTTGTTTGTATTAGTGCTTACTGCTTATTATTAATTCTATCAGGTTACAAAAAAAATGCTTTCCTCATTTAAATGAATTACAAAACTGGATAAACATTAGGCCCCTATACTTCCTGTTGTTTCAGTACTGCAGTATATATATTTGGATTTAGAAAATCAAAGTTGTCACTTAATGTCGAGTGCCATATATTACTGCCTCTGCATTTTAAGACAACACAAATAACTGACATGTATTTATAATGAATTAACACAGTGCAAACAATAACCCACCGCAAGAAAAATCTATATGTTTAAATAAAGCCATGACATGTTTCTTTACCACAAAGTCTTGGCAGCTCTAGTTGTCTGTTCTTTAATTTTATTTAAATCTAGATCTGTAAATCAGCTTCTCTGTTGGATTTCATTCTTTTTGAAGAATCATCAACACCACATTTCACAATTATTGAAATATTTGCTAGCAAAAAAACTTGTTTACTGTTAAAGGGTATGCATTCCTTGTTCATTATTTGCATACACAATCCAGAGAAGCCTTTCCAAAAATGAAACGTTAAACAAAAGATTAAACAAAAATACATTGTTGACACTTAAGCCAATGACATGAACTGGAATCCTGGAAAAGCACTGGTCTCTAACACATTTCTGCTGAAAGACCAAGGACATAAAACTTGAAAAGTACACAGCATACATTTTTCCTAACTAGTAACTAGTGGTTAAACAACATGGGCTGGGCATCTACATTATATCTGCCTACTGTATATTTAAAGTTTCTATTTTGAACCTTATTTGTTATTGTGATTAAATAAACACTAAATGCACTTACCAGATTGGGAGGTTCAGCATTTAGAAAGAGTGCTTACAATAATATTAACCTGGAAAGCCATTTAATAGTTGGCTATTCAATATCCTTTCACATTTGGTCTGTACAAAATGGATGTTTTATACCAATATTTCTCTCTGGAGTTAAACTATGTTACAAATGTACTGGGACAGGATGCACTGTATGGGTCTGCTAAGAAATACAATAATAATATAGTATGTATATCTTGCAGACTGTTGCCAAGTAGAATTAACAACATGCTTTGAAGAAATGTCATGGAATTAAACAAAAATGTAATTACTTATTTGTTTAAGTCAATTTGGTGCTCTACCAGAATCAAGTGAATAACCACAAATTTGACATGACAGATATTCACTCATGAGTAACCAAATACATTTTATACTTCAAAAATAACCTAGAATTTGTTTGGTCCTGAGGTGCAAGAGCATATTGTGCTGGAACTCCCTGAGGCATGAAATCCATGGACTTTCCATGACTGTCTGGTCAACAGCTTCCGGTTTCTGAACTGAAAGAGAGACAGGAGTTTCAGGGTAGTGGGGTCGCTCCCTGTGTGGGAAGTAGCCAAATCACGTCTTTTAGCAGGGCAGGAGTGGAGACAGCAGGGATAAATGTATTTATAAATCACTAAAGTTAGACCTGCAGTAAGGAACATAAACCAACGCTACATCTTAACACTAGTAAGGAAACAATGTTTTTCACTAATGTATTATGTTTTCATGAAACAGGCCTACAGGGCAGGTGACTTTTAAAGGTTGTTCACTTTAAAGGAGCATGAGACCACAATATGTACTTGTTATCAGCAAAATCAAACCATAGCTACAGCAGGCCAGATGGGGGAATTTTTTTAAATGAAGACACTTGTGTTACTTTTCACTGGGTGAAATCATGATTCCTTGTAGATAGCCCATCCCAGCAAAAGTATAGGGACAACCACCTCCTGCCAACCCTGCCTTACCCACATCAGAGACACTAACCACCCACAGTGGCACACATTTAAGAAACCTCAATGAGGGAGCACTAGCCATGTGGAAGCTGAAAAAGCAGCTGAGGCTCTGGGCAAATTACAAACCTTTACATATTTGCATATGATGAAAATGTAGCAGAAAAGATGCCCTAAAAATCTGTACAAGCATAGATTGAGAGTTAAACCACTTGGTTGTCTTTAAAAGTGCACATGAAAGCAGTTTGGATGACAAAACGTATACCACACATTAGATCCACAGTTGAGCTTCTAGTCATATAGGTGAAGTCATAATCACTTTTGTGTTATAGTTCTTTACAATTAAAAAGGATTGTAGGTGAGTGATTATAAAAGGATCTGTGGAGTATGTTGCCTTACCTTCCTACGATAACTCTGCCTTTCATGGCATCATAATTACCTACTGTTAGAAAGAGTTTATTTTCAATAATAGAAATGTCTATTTTATGGATTCATAGAAGAAGGTGACAAGTATGTAATTATATTATTCATTTTCTTAACAGACACCCTTAACCAGGGCAACTTACATTATATCACATTATTTTATACATTCAATTACCCATTTATACAGCAGTTTTTTGTTTTTTTTCTTGCACACAGAAGTCCAGAGCCCTGACCACGACTCCTCACTGCTGCCTGTTAACATCAATCATCTGTTCAGTAAATAAAAGGTAAAATAAAATTGCACAAAACTTGAACTTTTAGAATCTAACTTAACTTTCTGGAGGATGGACGCTTTTAAACATGTCCCATTCGAGTCTGTATTTGGCAGTCTGGAGGTCACCACACCTCATAGTTTCACCAACCCAAAGAGCTGATGAGTGAGAGCCAAGATGAACGCATTTCAAAACATCATGTACTCCCATTTCAGAAGCGGGAGGGTACATGGCGCATGAGGAATGGAGAAGTGTGGAATTTCATGTTTTTGATGGAACAACTCCATGTTTAACTCATCAGCATCTTTCCATACCTTTCAGCACTTCGTTGCTACAGTAACTTTAACTCCACACTGAAATTAACACCTAGTGAAAACATGCGTTTAATACTTGAAAAGCATCTCATACACTGTGCAATAAAAAACGTTACAGGACAAAACAAACCCTGTTTTAAGAGTGGATTTATAGTAGATTTGCCAGGAATACATTCTAGTATTACTGCAGGGAAATATGAATCGTATTTAACTATTTTAACCAATCACAAATTCCCCAATTTTCAGGGGATTTGTTTTTAGTAGTTCTGCAGTTTGAAAGAAGGTCAGTTCAATCAGATCTATCAAAACGTTTTTCTTATACAATAGATAGAACAATCATGTTTTGAACTAAAGAGTAGCCAATTCAACAATTATTTTATTCCATTAAAATGCAGCAAAACTTGAAACAGTATTATATTCAGGAACAGTTAATTTAAAGAAGACTGACAAAAAAATAAAACTATTTCATATCTCAAAGTTCATTACACACTGACTTGCTGCTGCAGAGGGAAGAACCAAGAGTTCAAGTGTATTAATCTTCGGCGAGTCTACAGAGCCAATCTACTGGGAAGATACCGGATGTCTTGAATACGTCTCATGTTGTTTCCCTGCAGGGATGTATCTGATCTGCATAGGCTCCTTCAAAAACCCTCTCTCTTAAACCATTCCTCATTTGGTTGGAGAGGATAAAGGAACAGGAAAGGCCCTGGGAGAGCCGAGGTGCCAGGTCTACTATTTTCTTCTTTGAACAATAAAAGTATTTATTTAATTCTGTCCTTCCCATTTAAAATGTTCAGTGTGCAAATACCCTTGGCAGTTGATTTGGATGTATGCTTTATTTTCTGATTCGAGCATTAGCAACTGATTTCTCATTTCAAAGACAAAGAAGGCTAAGGTTTTATCCCTGTGTGGGAAAATCATCAAGATTTCCTTTCTGTCTCGGATCAAGGCCGTGACCCAGCCTCTCCACTCCCCCGCATCATAATAACTCAGTGCGACATTAAAGACTCTGAGACAGTGACAATATTTTGAATTCTTTCAGTTCCTTCAGTCACATGTATTATGTGTGCCAAGTTCAGTTCAGCGCATCTCCCAGTAAGCAGAATTAAAACCGAGTCGTTACTTGAATACGGCCCAAAGAGAACTGGGGAAAGTGCGACTACGGGCTAACAATTCTCAATCTCCTCTTCTCAGGATGAGCATTTCCATTTATCTGGCATTCTGGCTGTGCCATCAAAAGTGAGTCACCTTTGTGTGTGTGGTTGTTAATGACAATAACTAACTATAGAAAACTATCACAATGAAATGTACCCCAGTTACTGCTTTTCTGGTGAAATTAGATATTAAACAAACCATTTTCTCATAATGTATTGTATTGCTGTGAAAAAGAATCCGAAGAATAAAAATGTAGCACTGATGTACTGCAGAATGGGGCTGCACATGGCCTGAGGTACAAATTATGATATGTTAGAGAGTACAGGCAGAAGGCAGCTGGATTTAGGCAGTTCTTCATTTTAATCACAGCTTGAATATCAGTCAATACACATACACTGTATATCTAGATAGGGTGGATTAGGCAGCATGCAAAAGATTCTACAATACCAACAACTAGCCTACGTTAAATTTTAAAAATACAAAAAGGCGCTCATTGTTCAACAGCTTAGCACTATTTAATCGTTTATTTCTATCACTTAGAAATGTCAAAAACACATTTCTAAGCCACACAGACACACAAGACAGCTACAATTTTCCTTGCATCTCTTCCCAAGGACAAATCTTTCCAGCTGAACAAGTCAAGGGGAGCTCCTTGTAGTTTAATCAATCAGGCATATGGGTTAAAATTATATATATATATATATATATATGTGTGTGTGTGTATTTTGATTTCGCAAAGGGGAAGTTAAGATGTGATTGAGCAGGTGTGCCAAGTTCACATAACATTACGGCAGTTCTAACAAGATTGCTCATTCATAATTTACATGGCATTATCAGTAATGTTCCCAATTATTCAAATCAAAATCATTACACAAATTGGTTGACACAGCAGAGAACTTTCAAACCACTGCAGGCCTTTTGAAATACACAATCTTTCTACTGCAAAATACAAATCCAAAAGCAGCAAGTGTGTCAATCAGCTCAGGCTTGTAGATTTGTAGTGTGTTGATCACTGTCGACTCAGTCCTTGCCTCCAAATCACCATTTGTTTGTTTCCAGAAATTCTGCTCATGCCAACTAGGAATCCACAAGCAACAATGAGCTGACCAAGTTTATTTTGGCCAATTAGGAATTCCCAGCTTAGAGAATCAATGCCGACACCACCCCCTACCCTCTAAATGAGCTATTACAAATATACTTTTGATCCACACAAATATTTTCATATTTAAGTTGCTTAGAATAAACTGACAAGTGTTAACTCTCGGAAACATCACAGCCTCATCCTGTCATGTACACTGGTATTAACAATGAGGGGGACACCTCACAAGCTCACCGATGTAGAACTAAGCAAGTTACAATCAGCATAGTCTTTTAATTACATGAAAATGAAAGTCGCAATAGAGTGGAACTAATGTAAATAATGTCTGGGAGGTGATAAAAAATATAGCAATGCCTATAAATGTCAATACACAATGAAAGGTGTGGCAGAATCCCCAAAGTATGTTCAACTGTGATTGCTAACAAGGATGGTATTATATTGACAAATGTTTGCATTCAAATGTCAGCAGAATGTCTTTTCACACAAGGTTGATGAATTTTCATATGAAGGGCATAAGCACAGGCTGTGCCTCCACAGAGACCCACAGGAATATTGAATTAATCACGTTCTTGCTCACCAAAACAAGTGACTTCAATGTAATCACTGCAAATCTGTTGTGTTCCTTACCTGCTTAAAATTATAGGGTTAGACATATTCCTGCATACATTTCCATATAAGTAATATGATGGTTAGTGTCAGAAACACATACTGTATTGTAATGCTGGTTAAGGTTGTGCTCCAAAAGTGCAACAGTCATGAAGAGGTTAATTATGATTCTGATATCAGATTAAAAAGAAAGTCTATGAATGCCTCTCTGGCCCACACCAATTCCCAACAACTGCAGTGTCCCTTTGACGTTATCATCCATGCATGCAAAGCTTCTTAATGTGCTCGTACCACTGTAAACAGTTTTACCACATGCTGGGGTGTTTATTTATACTAATAAGACAACTGTGGAATGTAAACCTCTGTTGATAAGCTGTGCTGTTCCTTAATAATTTCCAGTTTATCACCTTGCAATGTCTCGTGGGAAAATAAATAAAATACGTTTTGCCATTTTTGTGTGCGTTCATACCCAAGTCATAACACTTTAACTACAGATGATTAATCGAGAGATCTTTGAGTTGTAGCACAAAGATAATGCTCATAAACAACATGCTGGTGTATCCCTTGTCTTAATAGATTCAGCAGAGGCCAGCAGCACTCAGTGTGGCTAATATCACTCAGTAGGAGGAATGGGCTTCTGAAACTTTAGCCAACCCAGTTGAGTCAATTTCTGTGACAAAATACAGACAATGTATGCCAACATGTCTTGGCTGTTTATGAAGAAGCCAGTGAAGAAAGCTAAATGATGAGAAGAAAAGAAAGGGCAGTATTATTCTCTGAACTGTGTGCTGCTTTTTAAACCTTTTAATTTCAGCATATATTAAAGGAAAATACTTTTAAGCCAACAAATCTTACTTCAGTGTGTTCTATAAGGCTACCAAATCCACCAACTAAAAATGAAAGCAATGTCTATATTCAAATTATTTGAATAAATGCTTCCCATTGTTTCCTATTAAAAAATGCAGACACTAGCTTCGGCACATTAATCATTCTTTTATCCCGGAACGCCAAGGGACTGAAATTCTAAATCCTGCATGAATTCCATACAATGCAGTCGAACTACAGATTTTTGGCCCACCTGAGAGAGTTTATAATGCAATACATTGTGTCTAGTGCTCCAGCTAGGTGGTTTCTCAACTTAAACACAAGTTACAGTAGATGCAGAGCATGCAAAACTCTGATGGGTCAGTGATTGCAGTTCAACGTTTAGTGACAGACAAACTCCTCAGGGCAACAAAACCCTGCCTGTTCCCTAGAGTGTGAAGGAGCAAGCAGCAATACAGCGGGTTTACAGTAATCCCTAGAAGTCAATTCAACACCAGCTACAGAAAGCATGACATTTCTCATTTCTCACCCATCCCGGGAGGTAAATCCGTTGTTCTTGAATCGATAAAATATTGCTCTTATACGAAATGCGTGTGAAAATGGTCAATAGTAAAAGGCCTTTTACAGCTTTTACCTGTATAATGGTTGTTTAAATTTCTTTTATGTTTAAGTTCACTTTGGCATTATGACAGTGTCACAATTCTGCTTTAGTTTCCACTGAATACAATAAATTGAGACCACCTAGAGCAGGGGTTTTCAAACCTGTCCTGGAGTACCCCCTGCCCTGCTGGTTTTTGTTCCAACCTAGGTCTTAATTATGTAATTGAATGGTATATTGCTTTGTTAGGTCAATTAACGATTCAATTAAGCAATTAAAACCTCAGTTGGAACAAAAACCAGCAGGGCAGGGGGTACTCCAGGACCGGTTTGAAAACCCCTGACCTAGACCAAGGCTAAGACCAAAGGGATTAGGATTCAGTGATGAACTGATTTATGTTATACCCACTGTATCATATCATACAATAAGGGCCAGACTCAAAATATGCAAGAGAAGGGAAACAGTTCCAGGGAAGGCACAATTATTTATGTTGCATTGAATGTTTGTTCCCCTTTGGCAGAATATAGTCCCAGAACAAGAAAAACTTCAAAGTTATTTTGCTCTTTCAGTTAATGCAGAAGAAGCCTAACATGCAAACAAAAACATAGGAAATCAAACAAGTTAACACAGCAAGATTTACACAGTTCAGGGGAATTTCAGGGAAAAAAAAAACAACTAAGGTAATTACACTACTTTATTTTATCAAGAAAAACAATCATCTGGTAGATTAAATGAAAACACATGCAGGAACAGGCATATAAGAATTCTCATGCAGCAATCAAATTTGATGAGAATCAATTCATATATCACTTTTTCTGCAAGTCTCATAGGCTCAAACACTATGGATGCAAGAAATATCAAGAAACCAGATGAAACTACAAAAATCAATCAGGCGATTCAAAATTTGGACATTTTTGACTTCGTGCCGCATGATATGAACTACAGAAACACAAACACCTGAGGCCTAGTGTAGACTAAAGTTATCACAAGAATATATGGATATTTGCTCCTAAAGTCCAGAGGCACATTTTCATTGTTCACAAAAGGAAGGAAAAATGTCCTGTGTGCAATGTGAGGATGAATGGAAAGAAATAATATCCTACGCATCTCCATGTGTTTGTTTTCTAATTCACTAATAACCTAATAAGTTAACTAATAAACAATTTAACTGCAAGGATTACCACCAAGATTAGATTTTCTGCTTCAGATTCAGGGTTTTATGTAATATTCAGACATGATGGGGATGGAATTTCCTGACAGCTGAAATCATGCCAATATGAACTGAGTTGTATTGTGTAGTAATATTCCCAATAACAGTCTGTCCTTATTTCTAAATGTGGACAAACTCCAATGTCCACAGAGGCTAAGCAATAACTCAAAATTTGGAGAAATAAAAGGAGAATGTTTTATAGACCCTGTTGGTCTTGTTTTAGTTTGGATGATGTTAAGCCTGCTTGATTTTCGATGGCAAATGTCTTTTTTTATTCAACTCCTTAATATAGTAGCTAATATTGAACTAGATTTGTTTGTTCAACACCAAGACAAAGCAGATACAATTGATATTTTAAAAACTGGATTTGTATTTCTATGAGCTGCTGTGAATATGATCAATGTAAGCATCTGAGCAGGATGGCAGTGAATATTACTTTTTGAAAGTCATCCACTTGCAGGATTGGAACAGCATCGCGATCTAAGCAGATAGCAAACGAGTCATACACGTCATACATTGAAGTGAATATGCATTTCGAGTCAGATTATATTAAAGTGCATTTAGATATGCATGTGTCAAAGCATGTGGACCTGAACTGATACTTCCAGACGTCCAAGTCTAGCCAAGTAAGAATGTACGAATTTATTTATACAACAATCAAATCACTGAACTGCTTTTTTCTGTGAATATGCGTGTACATCATTGTAGAGGACACTGCACAGATCGGGGCCCTATTCGTGCGACCGAAAGCTCAGTCTTGCACAGCCGAGGAGGCAGCGCTGCGCGACTGCTAGCCTGCCGTTACACGTCTTCACCGCGTTCTGGAAGCGCAGATGCCCGCACCTCTGCGCAGATCTGCAGAAACCCGCCGCCCCCATTGGTGGAGCCGCGCAGACTCTCGCAGACCTGTGGACATCTGCGCGAACAGAACGCGACCACCGCGCCACACGAACGCAAGCAGCCCCAACTCACAACTAAATGCGTACAACTCTTTCTGCGTCCTCGACCTGCGCAGTAAAACAGCGCAGACCGTATAAATGCTCCTTACCGAGGTACTGCCGGACTTCCAGGAGAATGTGCGGGGGTCCCCCGTTCAGCTGATAGATGAGGGAGCCCAGACAGAAGAGCAGCAGCGCAGCCATGCAGCAACCATATTTCCGTGGGGAAACGCGCAGGGCGATCACCGACAGCCGGCTGCCCTTGCTGTTCCTGCTGTGGTTCGAGGTGTGACCCTTGTGCCGGGGACCGCTGCTGTGATTCTTCATCATCTCCTCCTCACATGCAGCCGCCGAGAAAGGTCGTCACCCATCCGCCTGTGCAGAGTGAAACTTTCTGCTGGGAGGTCATTGGGGAAGAAGAGTGATGTGTTCAAGAGGAATGCACAAGGTCCGCGGGACTGGAGCGAGAGGCCAGCGCTGTTTCTGTTATCTCCCTTTCCCTCAGCCCGTCTCTTTTATACGTCTGGACTGCAAATGAAGTTGGGAAACCATCCTACCCCTTCGCTTTTTAGGTTAGTCTGGTGTCGGATTACCGAAGCAGGGGGAAAAAGTTGATCAGTGCCTCGAAACGGGTGCTTTCCTGCACGACAGAGACCCCCTGTGGCGGAGAAGCGCACGACCTGATCTCCGTCAGAGTTGCGTCCAATTACAGCACAGCGGTCATGTATGCATCTGCAACTACAGTCATGGAAACTGGAAAAAGCAACATCAATCAGAAACCCACAGCCTAATATGATTTGTTTCAAATGTAATTACTTGTATAATTGTCAAACGTGTAGAATTGAGAACAAGGGCAGTAATGTTGAGACTGTATTATTATTATTATTATTATTATTATTATTATTATTATTATTATTTCTTGGCAGACACCCTTATCCAGGGTGACTTACAACATAAGTGCAAAACAAAGTGCAAAAATACAGTGAAGTAAAAGGCATCAATCATTACAAATTCAATTAATCTAAACATAGCAATTCAAAATACATTTTACAAATTCCAATTTACAATTTAAACAAGCAAGTACAGTAAGTGAGGTCCTACATCCTGGACGGTGAAAGCTAAGTGCTGTCAAGATGTTGGGTCACAGTCAGGGGCTACGGGAAAGGGAGCAAGGAGGAAAACAATCAAGAACGCGAGAAGCAAATAAAACTGTGAAGTGCTATCTAGCAGGGATAGAGGACTAATATTACAAGTAAAGATGTATCTTGAGTAAGTGCCGGAAGGAGGTCAAGGACTCTGCTGTTTTGACTTCGGTGGGCAGGTCGTTCCACCATTTAGGGGCCAGGGATGAGAAGGAGGAAGGACAGTGGAGAGGAGGCAGAGTTAGTCTTCTGGCACTGGAGGAGCGCAGTGGTCTGGAGGGGATGTATGGAGAGACAAGTGACTGAAGGTAGCTTGGTGCAGTGTGGTCGAGACAGCGGTATGTGAGGGTCAGTGTCTTGAACTGAATGCGTGCCGGTATCGGGAGCCAGTGGAGGGAGCGGAGCAGTGGAGTAGCGTGTGCGAATCGTGGTTAGAGCTCATCTGGATACTGTGTACGGTTCTGGGCTCCACACTTCAAGAAAGATATCGCTGCTCTAGAGGCAGTTCAGAGGAGAGCAACCAGACTTATTCCAGGTCTGAAGGGAATGTCCTACTGAGAGACTGAGGGAACTGAACCTTTTCACCCTGGAACAGAGGAGACTACGTGGGGACTTGATCCAAGTCTTCAAAATCATGAAAGGCATTGACCACATCAAACCAGAGGAGCTTTTCCAGATCAGCAGGGACACACGCACCCGGGGACACAAATGGAAATTGGGCTTCAAGGCATTCAGGATGGAAAACAGGAGACACTTCTTCACACAGAGAGTTGTCACAATCTGAACAAACTCCCCAGTGATGTGGTTGAAGCTGAACATTTGGGAACATTTAAAAATAGACTGGATAGGATCCTTGGATCACTTAGTTATTAATGGACACCAAACGAGCACAATGGGGCGAATGGCCTCCTCTCATTTGTAAACTTTCTTCTGTTCTTATGTACAGTTATTTTCCAAACATATGAATAGATGGTAATCACAAATGTCACAATTAGCTTCATGCAAAATCCCCCAGCATCATTTCACAGGTACTCAAACTTATAAATGTATTTTTAAGGTCCAATACACGTGTATTATACAATAAAATAAGATACACAACTTGATGAACACCATTGTTTTTGTAAAAGAAAACTGTAACTGTAAACTCACTAATAATAGTCCTTGCAGCCTCATTACACAGACACCAAGAATATGACTACATGATTCATTTAAACATATTATCTACATTTAATTGGGTTTGGGCACAATAACACATCACTGTAAAGCTGCAAAGCTCTTCTGAGTTTCCAAGATATTAGGAACCTTAAAACTGAAGTTAATTGTAAATCAATACTAAGAGCTACACTAAAATAAAATATAAATATTAGGAAGCTTCAGACACAACATCACATCAACTAAGACGTTGACAGTATTGGACAGGTTCGGCATCATTGCGTCATTCTGAGAGTAGAACTGTCGCTGTGGGAGTGAATGTCCTTTTCTGAAAGTAGACATTTGGACTTGGCTTTTGAAATTACCCAGTAGGCTGGTAGGTATAATATTAACTCTGCTGCCAAAGTATTGAAGAGATGGGAAAAATATATATCAATGGTTTATTCACGTCAAATACATCACAGTTTCCACCAGGGAGTGAAGTTTCTTGCTATAAACAGTTATTCTTTCTACCTGTGCACTTCTTTTCACGTATCATGTACAATACTGTATTCTTTCCAAAACTTATTCACATGAGATTATGCTTTAGAACATGTGTAAGATAACATATATATGTATTATTTCATCATCATAATAAGGGTAACAGTGCTAAATCTTTACAATTTAATAGTTTGAGAAAATCAGTAATCTTTTTAAGCTGTGTTCAATTTCTTTTTATATATATATATACATCAAATGAAAAGACGGTGTGTTGCACATCATCAGGATCACTTATTCTCATGACTTGTATGAGCCCATTGATTGATCTATGCATCATGGGACTGATATGCCATGACAAAGGGCTGCCTCTATGGACTGGCTAATTTACCCATAATGACACTAATTAGGCTTAGTAAATTCATTTCTCTCTTGGGGATAGAACCTTAATATTTTTGCTTGATTCATTCACAAAATAAATGACAAGACTGATTTCAGAGTGGGGAGTTTTGCAGTCTGTATGATTCACATCATGAAGTAATTAAATATATAGTTATATTTAGGGAATTATAAAATCATGTAAGAGCAAGAGGTTGCATTGTTGGTATTCTCCATGATGAAATATGCATTCAAAATCATTCAAATGTGTGACATCATAAAATAATTGCAAACTCAGTATCTGCAGGTGATGTTTAATGTTCCACTCATGTTTCTTTGAAAGACACAATTAATATAAATATATCCATTCATGATATACAGTACTGTTCAAAAGTTTTAGGCAGGTGTGAAAAAATGCTGTAAAATAAGAATGCTTAAAAAAATAGACGTTATATTTATCAATTAAGTAAATGCAAAGTGAGTGAACAGAAGAAAAATCTAAATAAAATCCATATTTGGTGTGACCACCCTTTGTCTTCAAAACAGCATCAGTTCTTCTAGGTACACTTGCACAAAGTCAGGGATTTTGTAGGCATATAGTCAGGTGTATAATTAAACAATTATACCAAACAGGTGCTAATGATCATCAATTCAATATGTAGGTTGAAACACAATCATTAACTGAAACAGAAACAGCTGCGTAGGAGGAATAAAACTGGGTGAGGAACAGCCAAACTCAGCTAACAAGGTGAGGCTGCTGAAGACAGTTTACTGTCAAAAGTCATACACCATGGCAAGACTGAGCACAGCAACAAGACACAAGGTAGTTATACTGCATCAGCAAGTCTCTCCCAGGCAGACATTTCAAGGCAGACAGGGGTTTCCAGATGTGCTGTCCAAGCTCTTTTGAAGAAGCACAACGAAATGGGCAACGTTGAGGACCGTAGACGCAGTGGTCGGCCAAGGAAACTTACTGCAGCAGATGAAAGACACATCATGCTTACTTCCCTTCGCAATCGGAAGATGTCCAGCAGTGCCATCAGCTCAGAATTGGCAGAAAACAGTGGGACCCTGGTACACCCATCTACTGTCCGGAGAAGTCTGGTCAGAAGTGGCCTTCATGGAAAGCCATACCTCTGACGTGGCAACAAGGCCAAGTGACTCAACTATGCACGAAAACACAGGAACTGGGGTGCAGAACAATGGTAGCAGGTGCTCTGGACTGATGAGTCAAAATGTGAAATACTTGGCTATAGCAGAAGGCAGTTTGTTCGCCGAAGGGCTGGAGAGCGGTACACAAATGAGTGTCTGCAGACAACAGTGAAGCATGTTGGAGGTTCCTTGCAAGTTTGGGGCTGCATTTCTGCAAATGGACTTGAGGATTTGGTCAGAATTAATGGTCTCCTCAATGCTGAGAAGTACAGGCAGATACTTATCCATCATGCAATACCATCAGGGAGGCATCTGATTGGCCCCAGATTTATTCTGCAGCATGACAACGACCCCAAACATACAGCGACAGTCATTAAGAACTATCTTCAGCGTAACACAGCCCACAGAGCCCTGATCTCAACATCATCGAGTCTGTCTGGGATTACATGAAGAGAGAGAAGCAACTGAGGCTGCCTAAATCCACAGAAGAACTGTGGTTAGTTCTCCAAGATGTTTGAGTCAACCTACCTGCAGAGTTCCTTCAAAAACTGTGTGCAAGTGTACCTAGAAGAATTGATGCTGTTTTGATGACTAAGGGTGGTCACACCAAATATGGATTTGATGTAGATTTTCCTTCTGTTCACTCACTTTGCATTTAGTTAATTGATAAATATAATCTATAAACATGTCTATTTTTGAAAGCATTCTTACTTTACAGCATTTTTTCACACCTGCCTAAAACTTTTGCACAGTACTGTAAGATAGGGGAAACTGCACACTGACACATAACTTATACTTTTATTCAAAGAACGTTGCTTTCTAAATAGATATGTATATATACATGAATACATAAATTGTCTGACTAATTTAAAATATATTATAGGTCTGAAAAAGACTTTGCAATTTAGATGTCTAAACTTTAAGGCAATGTTTTCTAAATGCATGTAAATTCAGAACCAATCTGGAGACAAATGTAAACTAAGATCTAGCCCTAGACCAATTTTGGCATCTGACCATAAAATACACCTTGAATGGGTTTAAATTTGTAATTTGTGATTTGCGGAGAAGTCAAAGCTTTAATTTGGTCAAGGCCCTATTTATAGGTTTTACATATAAGATTTTAAATCCATTTGGTAAAATTGCACTTAGGAAAAGTTTTCTGCTTCAAGAGAAATAAGCATTTATTTTTAGCCAATGGAAGAAGTCAAAGAAACAAATTAAAGAAAAAAAAAAAAAGTTTGTGTCCAGGTTAACATCACTAAATTGAAAAACATCCCAATATATAGCTCACACTGGGCTCAGTCTAATTTGCAGGCGCTTTAACGGCCCAGCACACCTGTTGCCAGGGGGGAAAAAATTATCCTTCATGAATGAAGGGTTACACAGTTCAAGACACTCATTACATGATATTGAACACACTCCAATAGTCAGCCATGACGTCTGGCCATGAGATGGACAGCAGGGGGTTCTCAGAAGAAGATTTAAATTGTTAGTTGTTACTTTACCCTCTTTCATCTCCCATCGACCCACATTATTACACTGCACTGTTGAGATGAGGCCTTCACAACTAAACACCTAATTACAATAAATCTTTCTGAAAACACTTTCTCTGCAACTTAAGAATTCCCCAGAGAAACAACCTGAGGTCAGAGAGGATAGTAATTAGTATGTCAGGAAAACAGCATACAATTTTCATGTTTTTAACATTCAGTTATCCTTAGTTACAGAAAGTGTGAAACGGGTTATTGGGGGATAAGGAAAAGGCAAACTGCTAAATAGACACACAGGTTTTAAAAGTGCACCTTTTTTTTTCTCTAACCCAGCCTGATTTATATCTTAAAAAATAACGTTTTTCCAGAGGGCTTATATATGACAATATTATATTTTAGAACATTTGGCAGATGCAAGATATAGTATCAAAACAGAACATTCTTATATATAAAATCCTGAAATCAATAAGATATATTTAAGCTGTACAGCATGCACTTATAATGTGAAGAGAAAGTCGTACTTGGAGAACACACAACTTAATGCAAGACGATTTATTGTGCGTTATATTCTTTGATTATATTTAAGCGTATAGATATAACATCAGTGTTTCGTACCCTGTGGGGACAGCAGTCTCAAACTTTCTGTAAATGCTTTGATTTATTGAATGGTCACAAATACTAATTTTAATTATGTTTTCTTGTCTAATTTTTCAGGGCTTAACATGTTAATTTCTTCATTATGACTTTGTTTTAGTTGACCTGAAGTGGCTACAGAGACACCTGCAGGACAGCAAGTGAATGGCGATCATGGTCATGTAAAACGCAGGGCCCTAGAAATTTAAAGGAAGGTCATCCAAAACCAACCTTTTATGCACCAGGCCAGGGATGGGCAATTCCAGTCCTATAGGGCCACAGGGGTTGCTGATTTTAGTTAATTAATAATTTAATTGAACTCATTATTAGGAAAACAAGATTACCTGCTTATTACAGGTCTTGATAAATTGCTGATTGAAATTCTTTAAAACTACAAGACTACAAAGTGGGAATCAAAGTCAAAAACAATACAAGTTATTTATAGAATAGATATTTAATAGAGACACAATTACAAAGTCAGCTATTAAATCTAACATTGAGCCACCCATGTTTTGATTAATAGGGATCTAACTGGGCCCTAAAACTCCTCCACAATGCCCACTCCTAAACACTTCAGACATGTCAGTGGGCTGTATTTGGAATAGAAATTAACAATTCAAAGGTTATTGATGCCAAGAATTTGTTTTATTATTTTTCAGAATGACAAATAGTTATAGACCTTTTTTTTGTTGTTGTTTCAATACACAGGCAAAAATCTTTATGGACAATTATTAGCTAGCTGAAACAGCATAAAATAATTTGTACACATTTATATTTTACAAAACATACTGTAGCTTTTCACTGGCTAACACAATATGCAAGAATGTATTGCTACTGGTATAATACAGCTAATAATTACATTTTATATGAAAAGCAAAAAAGGCAAAAAAATAAGTTATTTAAATATCAATTTCATATACAGATTGTGCAACATTTGTTAGTTATTACATACTTGTAATTAAGGGTTTGACATGGGCTGCAACTGTTAACTGGAGTTTATTGAACACAGCTTCATTTAGTGAATAATTAGTACATTACATTTGTACAGAATTGACTTGGCATTGGGACCTAGGCAAAGAGGCTTTTTATTTGTGTATATTCAGCCTCTGTTAACTACTATGTGGATTAGGTGGTAATTTGATGTTGCTCCAAAAAAATGTATTTTATTCTTTGTAAAGTGCATTCTTAACAGTCATCTATGTTTAGGTGTGTATGTTGTGTATGCAGACAGGAACAGATCTCCTACCTATCTATGCATGTATTGAGATATTGGAAAACTGAGCTGCAAGTAAGAATTACTGTAAAATGGAAGAAATCCATCAAGTATAAAAATCTTTAATAATTGCATTGGTAATGGGGGTGGGAAATTAAGCAAAATGGGATGAAAATAGTTCCTGTTCTTCATTTATATAGATAAGACAGACATCCCTCGCTAAATTAATTGTGAAACCGAGACGTGCGATCCTTAGTGGCACTGCCTTCTCTGACTCCTCGTTAACTCCTGGCCAGGGAAGGCACCGGAAGTGTGAGGCAGTGTAGAGCCCACTGTGATTTCAAACCCTCATGTATGTCACTCAAAGCCACATTACACAACTTGTTTTTGTCACTTCAGTCTAACTGTCCTCCAGTGTGGATCACTCAAGCCAGTGCAGCCACCGTCGCAGGTGTCTGACCAGCTGCCTTAGACAATAGACATGGCGCCCACAGTCCCACTCGCAGGTCAGTATATCGGCTCCCCTTGAGCTGCTGGAGGCTCACAAAGATGGACTTCGCCTCCTTTTGGAGAAGCCTATTTCAGCTCGAGTCAGCGAGTTCAGGAAATGAACTGGGTCTCACCCAGTCTCGGTCAAGTATGATTGAAACTCTTCATGTCAGTTGGTAAAAAAAAAATATATATCTACCCCAAAGTCCTGTCAGCATTGTTAACAATATTGTCGTGCTTTTTCCATTGATTCCTGATTTACAAGATACTATACAAAAGTGTTACCCAGGCACATTATTTGAACAAAGGTATTCATATTCATATAAACAGATTTTCCCTCCGGTTTAGAACTAGGCTGATTGTAGGTCTTGTTTGAGAACATTTCGGTTTTAAAAGATCCTACTGCTTAGCTCTTCCTTTCATGGTATTGTTTTAGAAGTCTCACTATGAATGAGAATAGGTATTTATCGGTATGCTTTCCTCTTTAGTCGATCCACACAACAGTATTGATCTAGTCCCATTCCAACTGAGATTAATTGGGTCTCCCTGCAGTCTGGACCACCCTGAAACTGCTATATTTGAGCAGAGTTTACTTTCAATTAAATAACATTTCCATGATAGTGTGTATCGAATGAATACACAATATGCTATGTTATTTTCCTCAGAAAGTACAGGTATTCACATTTCGCAAATCCTTTGTACAGCGTCAGCTTCAAGGGACATCGAGAGCAGTTCATCGTCTTGAAGAGATGTAAAATCCATGTAGGGTAGAACATTTGAATCAGTCTGAGCTACTGAGTACTTCTAAATACTTCAAGTTTGCATGCCTCGGTAAACATCTGGCATTTTTTGCAGTTAAGAGAAACATCAAGTGTATTATGCCATCCATTCATTATGTTTGAAATGTATTTAATCATCTTTAAATGACATGATCCCATCCTGACACTCTCTGACATGCCATGTGACTTTGAAGGTGTGAAATGACCCAGACAGTCACATGTGATCGATGTCATTAATGTGGCAGATCTACATCAAAATAACTCAACAATATCTGCGGCACCAAGCTTTTAATATTACTGCTGTGCTGAAACTGAAGCCAGTGGAATGACTTTCCAAGCATTGGAAACCTTGTCAGATTGCCTTGCCTAAAAACACAGCTACTGCTAAACCTCACTGACCAAAGGACCAGCAAAACAAACTGGCATAATAGGATCCTGGTTAAGAAAGATATGCCACAATTAATCACATTCAACCAAAAAATGGGAGTAAACTTAAAAGTAGGTAGAGACTGCAGTAAGGTGTGATTATTAATAGAACCGATTACACAGGTAGATAGTCTTTAAAATGTGTTTTACATACTCGTAAGGCAACATAAAACGCGCTCTATATATCAAGACAATATTTGTTGTAGGTTAGTACTGTATTAAGAGCCTTGTTAAAGTGACTACACATTTAAAGAATGTGTCTGTTTTGTTTCTTTAAAAGCATGTAACAGATATTAAATCTGATACTGCTCCATTGACTCTCTGTTGCACAAGAAAGTCCACACACAGCACATTAGCCCTGTCCTCTTCTGGAAATCTTCCAAGTCCTCAAATTCAAGGCAAAAAAAAAAAAAAAAAGACAGCTTGGTAGCATTTTGATAATTCCTGAAAAATAATGAACTGTAGGTGGACTGTTGTTTTAACTACTGCATGCTGCTCTGATATGTCACAGACTAGAGGGAATGGACCCATCCTAAAAATGTGTAGCCACTTTTAACAGTTAGGATGAAAACAGATGGAATCTACGTAGGAGTAATAATAAAAACAAAAGTTGCTTTGGCCTAGCTACAGCCTCTATTTGCTCACTAGTGCTATAACAAGCAAAAGAGACTAAATTAAGCACTTATTAAAAAACAAACATACAGAAAACAGTCTATATCTTTAGAAAACTCAAAACCTCAAATGATAAACCTGTGCTATATCTTCAAAGGCAGTTATTGGTCTTCCATGTTAGACCAGCACTCGTTTCTAAAGTAAACATGATTCAATAAGAGATTAATGTTTGCTCATTTTTATATATGTAAAGGCCTCCCATGTTTATTCTTGGCAGTCAGAACAATGTTAGGGTAAACATCTGAAAAATAAAACTAAGAATGGACACAGAAGTCTTTGTTGCTCCGTTATGACTGAGCGCTGTC
The DNA here is from genome assembly GCF_036373705.1 of Amia ocellicauda. Lineage (NCBI taxonomy): Eukaryota > Metazoa > Chordata > Actinopteri > Amiiformes > Amiidae > Amia > Amia ocellicauda. The sequence continues at coordinate 29,252,132 of NC_089850.1, read as the reverse complement.
TGCCTGCACTAGCCTGGCCGCCACCAGTAGTCTGTGGATGTGCCGCTTCTCCTTCACCCCCGCCTCCCAGAACTCAGTCTCTGTCAGACAGGCTATCTGGTGCAGCGTGTCATATCCTGCTGCTGTGAAGGAGTTAATGTACATAGGCAGTCCAATGGAAACCAGCCACTCTGACACTGTGTTGACATGCCCTGGAGACAGCGACTTCCTGCACATTTCAGTCAGGCCTCCAAAAGGTATCTGGCAGAGAGAAAATATTGGTATATAAATTGCATATAATCACATCAACCAATAATCACATCAAATCAAACCCCCTCTGACTCTCTTATGATCTATATATATATATATACACCGATCAGCCATAACATTATGACCACTGACAAGTGAAGTGAATAACACTGATAATCTCGTTATCATGGTACCTGTCCGTTGTTTGGGATATATTAGGCAGCAAGTGAACATTTTGTCCTCAAAGGTGATGTGTTAGAAGCAGGAAAAATGGGCAAGTGTAAGGATATGAGAGGCTTTGACAAGGGCCAAATTGTGATGGCTAGACGACTGGGTCAGAGCATCTCTAAAACTGCAGCTCTTGTGGGTTGTTCCAAGTGGTCCAAGGAAGGAAAAGCGGTGAACCGGCAACAGGGTCATGGGCGGCCAAAGCTCATTGATGCACGTGGGGAGCGAAGGCTGGCCCGTGTGGTCTGATCCAACAGATGAGCTACTGTAGCTCAAATTGCTGAAAAAGTTCATGCTGGTTCTGATAGAAAGGTGTCAGAACACACAGTGCATCGCAGTTTGTTGCGTATGGGGCTGCGTAGCTGCAGACCAGTCAGGGTGCCCATGCTGACCCCTGTCCACTGCCGAAAGCGCCTACAATGGGCACGTGAGCATCAGAACTGGACCACGGAGCAATGGAAGAAAGTGGGCTGGTCTGATGAAACACAAGTTCAAGGTGTTGACTTGGCCTCCAAATTCCCCAGATCTCAATCCAATCGAGCATCTGTGGGATGTGCTGGACAAACAAGTCCGATCCATGGAGGCCCCACCTCGCAACTTACAGGACTTAAAGGATCTGCTGCTAACATCTTGGTGCCAGATACCACAGCACACCTTCAGAGGTCTAGTGGAGTCCATGCCTCGACGGGTCAGGGCTGTTTTGGCGGCAAAAGGGGGACCTACACAATATTAGGCAGGTGGTCATAATGTTATGGCTGATCGGTGTATATATATACACTCACCTAAAGGATTATTAGGAACACCATACTAATACTGTGTTTGACCCCCTTTCGCCTTCAGAACTGCCTTAATTCTACGTGGCATTGATTCAACAAGGTGCTGAAAGCATTCTTTAGAAATGTTGGCCCATATTGATAGGATAGCATCTTGCAGTTGATGGAGATTTGTGGGATGCACATCCAGGGCACAAAGCTCCCGTTCCACCACATCCCAAAGATGCTCTATTGGGTTGAGATCTGGTGACTGTGGGGGCCAGTTTAGTACAGTGAACTCATTGTCATGTTCAAGAAACCAATTTGAAATGATTGGACCTTTGTGACATGGTGCATTATCCTGCTGGAAGTAGCCATCAGAGGATGGGTACATGGTGGTCATAAAGGGATGGACATGGTCAGAAACAATGCTCAGGTAGGCCGTGGCATTTAAACGATGCCCAATTGGCACTAAGGGGCCTAAAGTGTGCCAAGAAAACATCCCCCACACCATTACACCACCACCACCAGCCTGCACAGTGGTAACAAGGCATGATGGATCCATGTTCTCATTCTGTTTACGCCAAATTCTGACTCTACCATCTGAATGTCTCAACAGAAATCGAGACTCATCAGACCAGGCAACATTTTTCCAGTCTTCAACTGTCCAATTTTGGTGAGCTTGTGCAAATTGTAGCCTCTTTTTCCTATTTGTAGTGGAGATGAGTGGTACCCGGTGGGGTCTTCTGCTGTTGTAGCCCATCCGCCTCAAGGTTGTATGTGTTGTGGCTTCACAAATGCTTTGCTGCATACCTCGGTTGTAACGAGTGGTTATTTCAGTCAAAGTTGCTCTTCTATCAGCTTGAATCAGTCGGCCCATTCTCCTCTGACCTCTAGCATCAACAAGGCATTTTCGCCCACAGGACTGCCGCATACTGGATGTTTTTCCCTTTTCACACCATTCTTTGTAAACCCTAGAAATGGTTGTGCGTGAAAATCCCAGTAACTGAGCAGATTGTGAAATACTCAGACCGGCCCGTCTGGCACCAACAACCATGCCACGCTCAAAATTGCTTAAATCACCTTTCTTTCTCATTCAGACATTCAGTTTGGAGTTCAGGAGATTGTCTTGACCAGGACCACACCCCTAAATGCATTGAAGCAACTGCCATGTGATTGGTTGGTTAGATAATTGCATTAATGAGAAATTGAACAGGTGTTCCTAATAATCCTTTAGGTGAGTATATATATATATATATATATATATATATATATAGGCCACTGTCCACTGAGGCTGCTATGGTTTTTAAAGCTATTCCAGTATATATAACAAGTATTTTTTATTCTGAGAAATCCTCATTGAATTTAATTGGCGGCCAATTTCCAATTCTGGAAATATGGATTTTATTTTTGTAAATTGTACAGTTTAGTCAGTTTGTTCATAGGGTATCATTTTTTTTTCTATTAATATCACTGAAAGGAAAATAGAAAATGGTGTTTAAAATGCCTACAAAATGTGTCCTGGTTTTATTTGTTGTGTAACATTACGTTTGATATTTGTTTGGATTTCATACAAAGCCAGCAATGAGCTACTGCTCACTCAAGACAAGGCAGGGCATGAAGTGTTGATGAGAATCGGCCAAGGAATTCCTCACCAGCACACCTCCACAAAGACCTGCAGACGTGCTATAAGCTCTCAGACATGTTGGCTTATGATAGTAAATCTTTCTGTCTGTCTTTTGTTCCCAAATACTTAAAAACCTGCTGGATGTATTTTGTCCCAACGAAGCTTTCAATTTCCCACATTTAACCTCTCGATGTCCCTGGATGAGCCCAGCAGGGCTGACCACACTTACCGCCATGCGGTGCTGCTTGCGTAGGTGCTTCACTCGGACATGGTCCATGGTGGAAGCCACATCCTTCACTGGCTGCTCCAGGTCTTCAGCATACCTCTGAACCAGGGATTGTGGGATACCGCAGCGGCCATGCTGCAACAGTCACATGCATTTCAGTGAACATGGGCCATATAATTGGGCAACACATCAACACTGGTAAACAGGCAGTAGAGTTAACATGCATTTTGCCCTCTCAAAACAAAGTGTCTATGTATGTACAGCTGTAGGTGAAAGTATTTATGCCCTTCATTTGAAACAATGTTATGCGGGTTTAGTTTAGTTTAATATTGTTTATCAATGCTGTTGATAGTGTTGTGAATGCTGATATGGACTACAGAGAACAAAGGTTCAATTTGAGGCAAGACAGGGGGGGTGCAAACAGGTGGATTATTTTTTATAGAGGTCAGTTGACTTTTCCCATGCATTTTCTTAGCTTAATCAACTTTTCAGTCAACTCTATTAAAGCCAATTAATGTAGATGTAACTCTACACACATACTGTATATATACACACACACCTGGTCTATAATGCATAAAAAGTTAAACTGGGCCATTGTAACATTGCTTTAAGTGCTTTTGCAGATTATCCAGAGCTCCTTGTGAAAATAGCCTCTTGACATGTAATATTGTAGCTACTCAAGCACTAGAACATAGGCTTCATTCTCAGTGTCATCTCTCTGTGCAAAGAAGTGTTGTCTGTTAGTGCAGTGAAATCTGAAGACGTATGTAAGTCAACCATACAGTCACAGCAACAAGAGTGATTACACTGTTTGAGCTCATTTCCTTAAAGTATTATGCCATTCTAATAAGGGTTATTGTTTCTTCAGAATCCTGAGTAAGTTATAATCCAGTTAACCCATTATTATTATTTTAAATACTGCCTCCTTACAGACTGAGCACAATATGCTGTAGTCCTAGTTAGTCCTTATCTGAATCAGGTAATTTCAGTTCATGCTAAAGTCATCTTGGTCCCAGATGTTTTGCTGCACTAAACAAACCAAAAAAAAAAAAAAAAAAAAAACCCAGACAGTCTAGCCATGTAACACAAAAACAAGAAACAATCAAGCAATTAAAGTATTACCTCACTTTAATTAGAAATTGTGATGGTTGTCAGCTAATGCTTCTAGCAGTGTGGCATGTATCAGGGAGCGGAAACTGATGTTAGGGGGTGTAGCTTGCATTTTCTATTTATTAGATTTTGTTCAACATGATTAGGTTGTTTAAAGACTTGTGAGACACCATCTCTAATTTCTTACAAATAACAGATACAAATCTGATCTAAAAGCACATCATGTAGCATGACAGCCACAAATGTGTTTTGGTGTTTGGTTATGTTGTTTTACAGATAAAATCTCAGCTTACACTATGTTTTTTAAATTGGTTATGAAGTGGGGGTGATAGTGTGGTTGTATAGTATACATATTCCAAAATAAATTAACATATAACCAGTGTGCTACCCAAAGATTGAGTAATGGTACAATGAGGTTTTGAAACCAAGACTGCATCTGTATTTGTACTGTATTTGCCTGTTGTCATGGATCTTGAAGCCAGAGAACTCTGCCCAATTCATCACTCCAAGCGGAATCAGTAAAGTTTCATCTGAAAGCATAACCTCTGCATTGGGGACAGCAGATTGAGAGAGAAATGAACGCATCTTTGTGCTATGCTGGCTCGTACACTTGTTTCAGTATTTCATTTAGTGAACAGGCGGGGGAATTACTGAGAAAACTGAACTACAATATAAATCAGGCCTGCCAAGTCACTGTGGCTTTCAGCACTTCCAGTGAAGCCTGAGCGGAAAACACAATATTGTGATCAGTTCACATCAGAACGCACATTAACCGGCGGTTCTGACTGAAACTTCACAGCTGGGTGCGTTAATTATCTCAAGTGCTGCACTAACCGAAGGCACAGCGAGGAGCCACTCACGCTCAGCATACAGACAAACCACATGGTCAGACAAGGCGGCAACACATACCATCCAACGGCCATAAATATTTATTTTATTCTTCATAAAAAAGATTGTCTGTGGGCTTTTAAAAATATAGTCTTACTTCTATTATAGACCTCAGAACTCATGTGCGGTTAACCTGGCATTTTGTTGCACTCTTTAAAACCAGAAAAGGCACTTTTGATGGCAATAGACACAAGATTTCAGCTCCTGTTTCTGGTCTGTACTTATGTTGTCTTTCTTCTTCTTTTTCTCTTCTACAATATTGAGGATCTTTCTTACACAATATGGATCGGTCACCTCAAAGCAGAAGCAATGGGTAATAAATTCATTACAGTAAAGCACACAACCCTGGCTGTAGTATACCTCTCAATTTTACAAGTTGTGGTGGGCCTGCCCATGGGCGCTGCTTTAACAGAATGTTTTTTGAACCAAACTAACCTTATCTGAATAAGGCTCCTCGGTAAGGTCGATCCCCTCGGACTCTAGTCTCTCCTCCATCAGTGTTTCCAGCCCAGCTACCTTGGTGTGGGAGATCTTCCTCCCTGCAGTCAGCTTGACTCCATGCATTTGAGGACAGGCTGTCTCTGGGAGGTCAGACAGCCAAGGTGGAGGCACAGCGGGAGGGGTTCCTGGCTCCTCTGGCGAGATGCAGGAAGGGACACAGTCAGCAGGACTAGGAGGGCTGGTCTTCTTCACTGGTAATGAAGGGGCACCTTGGCTGGGCACACCTAAGGATGGGTGACATAGTCCATTGGCTAAGCGCTCCCTGCTTTTCTTGGCTGGGACTGGGGGAGGCTGTGATGGCTTTTTGGAATGTGTCCATGCTTTACCCTCCTCTGAGGCTGGCTCTGTGGGGCTTCTGGCACAGCCAAGGTCCGTCTCAGTAATTTGTGGCCCATTCAGAGGTGCCCTGACTGACAGCTGCGACGTTAGGCTTGACCGCTCCGCACGGTTCTTAAGGCAAACGGAAGCATACTCCCTTGATTGACACTGTGGCGCTGAAGGCTGTTGATTTCCATCTCCTCCCCCATCATTCGTTCTACGGGAGAGCCTGGTGTGGCCTTGCCCGTGAAACCGGTGTGGGTCAACACTGGCCGATTTGATAGCCGTGAACTCCAGGCTGTGGATTTTCTTTCTGTCGAAGGCCTGCTCTCCGTGGAGGTCCCCCAGTGAGCGAGAACGTTTCCACAGCTCCTGTGCCAACGCAGAACCATCTAGGTCCTCACAACTACGGCTGGTGGGCACCTGGGGCCTCCGGTGGGCTTTCTTTAAGCTGAGGATGCTGAAGGTCTTAATGGAGGGCTTGGGACAGTGACGCTTGTTAAACTTGCGCTCTTTCTTGGCCTGTTGCAAGGCTTCAGTAGACTTGGTCATTAGAAGTGTAGGGTAGTCCACCAGCTGAAGCTTACTGGCCTCCGAGTCACCACACGACCTAGTGGACTGTGGAGTCTTTCTGCTTTTACCTGAAAAAACAAACAATTCATATACTTTTAAGCACTGCAGACAAATGCGAAATCAAGTTGGTCACTGTGTTCAGGATCCCACCGAAGAACATGTACTCGGTAACAGGATTGTGAATGAACATGTATTACCTGTTGTTAGGCAATCAGCAGTTAATTGGAGCCAACACACTACGAACCGTAAAGATAACAAAAACATCACTAATAGTTTCACTTTTTTCCTTTCAACACGGCATAAAATAAACACCTTTAGGACCGTAAAGGTTCTAAGCAAAGAGAATCACTGCTCTTTTTCACAGCCTTATTTCTTGGTCTTGCCGATATTGCTGGTATCCAATGAAGAGGAGTTCTAAACACAGGACAGGTTATCAATTTCTATCCAGCTTATCTGCTCATTCTCCACAATTGATAAAGTTCAGAAATAAAATACGTTCAAAAATATTTGACAAAGATCATAAAGCATACATTTCCCAGATAAAAAAAAAAAATGTGCATAGCCAGTCAGACAACTCTTTAGCACAAATACCTGAAATAACTCAAAAGCTTATAATAATTACACTGCGGCTTCCTATTGACCATAGTTTTTTCTAAACATTCCTTACAATCTAATTTTCTCAATGTATAAAACTTCCAACTCCAGATATTCCCAAATCCAATGTGCCTTCAAGTAGCCACCAGTTATTTTTAGTAAGTGTAACAGAAGTAGCCAGAGACTACTGTAAAGAATATGTTTAGTCAAATATACTTTCCAAATATTTTATACAAGATAATATCACTTTGCAGTACCTAAAAGCATTGTTATTTTGGTCTTTAAATGGAGAGTACATGCATTATCTTTATGGATGTTGTCTTGTTCCTCCATTTATCTGAACTAATGACATTGTTGTCTGATATTAAATTTAACAGTATTATAATTTTTTATGCCAGATCCTCATTGCCATCAAATGTCACTTTTGCCAAACCCCCAAAACTTAAAAAAAAAGACATCCAATGTAAAATGCTACTTAGTGTGAGACACGTGAGCAGAAGACAATTTTCTGGATGATCTCTCTAGATCTTTAAATCGGCCAGTGGTTCCCAGTCAGAACTGGAATAAAATAAACACAAATAAATAAATACAAAAGTTTCAAGTTCCAATTGATTTATTTGGCCACCAGGCTTTAAAATATATTATTTGGAGATCTCAAACAGAACCCCCTCCAAGAATATAATGTACATTGTATTAAATTTTTCCCACTAATCTGTCCAGTGTAGGACCTCTAATCATTAATCAGTTTAGTTCATCATTCCAGCTCATTGACTTGGCACAGGAGAGATGATGGCATCATGCATGAAACCTCCAAAAGGTGTAATGTCTATCCATCTGCTTCTTTTCACACTGAGTGGCTTTAGTGAAGCAATACAATACTGCAGGGAGGGCTAATGTGATGATCACTGATAACACGGCAGGTTCAAAGACACAGAAAGGGTCTTATTCATGTAATACTTATTTCATTACACTTTATACTGAAGATCTTTTTTTTTTTTTTGTCTACACACCTTCACCTGACAGAATGAATAATTGTAGGTTAGTGATTTTGCTACAAAACGAGAGGGGGATAAGCAAAAGTTGCAGCTGATGGTTAGCAAAGTATAGGAGAATGGCAAGAGGTAGCAGCAGGGAAAAAAGCAAGCAGGCAGAGTCCATTTCAATCACAGATGAGTTTATTCCAGAACTCAATCTCTACCATGACAATTGAACATCTTTAGAACCGTTTAAGACACACTCCGTACAGGACTCAAGTACTGAAGTTAAATACTGTACTGGTTTTATGGATAAACCAAGGAAAACAGCTTCACGGCAGCTAAAAGCAGACATTAAAACTATTTTGAAAGATTATAGTATGTAACTATACACTAAGTTATTACGATCACCAGCATTATTACACTTTTCTATATAGACAGATACCTCTAGGTTTTTTCTTAAAATCTCAACTATGGTTTAAAAATATTTGCATATAACAACAGTTTATGCTTTTTAGGCACATAAGATATTGTGCAACATTATGGTCACTATAAAAATAAAATCAACACAGCAACAGAAAAAATCCTGAAATGTACAAGCATTAAATATAGTCTGACATGTTTAGATCTTGGCCAAGGTTATTAACATTCGTAAAATCTTTGCTTTTGGGCACTAATAGAAAAACAAAAAAATTAAAAACATTTAAATGGGGCATTTAAATACTGCCTCCATTGTTGTTATTGCTAGCACTGAGACTGTGCACTTTTAAATGTATATAGGTTTAAATATCAGAAAAATATTTCACATATGTGACTGAACATTGTTTTATTGCATTTTATAGCTGAAGAAAACCAACATCTCTTGGCCAGACGGCGATGGTTGTGAAATGTTACACAATGAATGTCTAGGTCTGTAAATCAACCCACAAATATAGCTTTTGACAGCAATGTGCAGCTTTAGTGTTTTTAAGGGACAAGAAAGAGGATTTAGCCGGCCGTTTCCAGACATAATGGCGGAGCAAACTACACTAAAGTTAAGTCATTGTCCAGCGCTCTGCAAACCTATTCCTGACTGCACAGCACAGGCTAACGGCATGTTGTCCTTTCTCCTTTGGTCAATGGGTCACAACAGAACAGATGAGAGATGCCTCACGATGCAAACAACACTGCGGACCTCGGACGGGACGGTCTCGTCACAAGGCGGTAATGATGAGGTGTAGGCGTGCAAGTCCTGTACACCGCTATGCAGAAAAGAAGTGGGTGAAGCGGACAGAGATGGCAGAGAAGATGAGCACCAAGCGATAGGAGCAGCAGCAGCAAGGACTCCCTTTGCGTTTGTTTTAATGCTGAAGCATGGCAGGAGAAGGCGACCCAGACAGGAGATGGGTTTGCTGTCACAGATCTGGCAGGCTTTCATTACCATTCTCCAGGTTCTCACTGCTCTCGTAGCAGCCCGAGTCGCGGGGAGAGTCGCCCACCAGGCCCTGCTCGTCCGAGAGGAGCTTCTCCTGGGAGCCCGAGTGACCGCCCCTCTCCATGTCACTGTTACCTGCAGAGAAGACACAAACTTCACACATCAGGCCACTTTAGAGGCACAAAAACATCATAGAAGGATGCTAGAATTGTACAACACCACAAAACAGCAGAATAGAAGAATCAGAAGAAAGGCTTTTGAAGTTAAAGAGTCTCAAACACGATGGGGGAGGGAGGGGAGCTGCATAAGAGTACCGAATTCCCCAGGAGATGAGACTGCAGATTTCAAACAATCTTCAAGTTCACAAAGCAGTCACCAGATTGCCTGACATTCTTTGACACCGCTGTTAAGCTAGTGTCAGGAGCTGGGGCTGACTTACTGTCATACTCCTGCAGCAACTCCACAGCAGTCAGCAGCACGGCCCTGTGCTCAGGGTCCCGGATGTTCAGCTCATCCAGATCCTCCTCTTCCAGCAGCTTGAAGGTGTCCAGATCCTCATAGCCATTGAACAGGAAGGTTGGCATGTGCTCCTGTGCACAGAAAGACAGCACCGAAGCACAACACATTTAGAAACAACACTGGTGCTGTACATTAATAAACAGAGAGGGAGAGGAGAGGGGTCTGAGTCTTTATATGCACAATACATATATCATGGATATTCACAAGCATACTTATACTCACTTAAAATAACATTTGACAAAGCTATAGTTTTGGTCACAGATGCAATGTATTTTAAGAACTGTACACTTCCACCACCCCTGGTATTGTAAACAATGTCTGCCGAGCACCACACCCCTTAATTTAAATTCTGTGTTTCCTGTTATTTCTAAGGAAAACTACAAACTGAATGTTTATTTTGGTAAAGATGAAAAGTTTACAGTAGAAAAAAAGTGAATGACTTTGCTCTCCAGAAGATTCATCCTTGTACAACCACAGTCTCTGCCTTATTCATCTATTCACTTATTTTTTATCTGTATCCATTTAAAACAACAATAACGACTAAGCTATTGCAAGACTTTTACATACTATTAAAATTTGAAACTAGAATTCTACATAATAGGTTCTCTCTGAAACATTCCTAAAGGCATGTTTGTTCTGCCTGTTAGAATATTTCCATTACTTTAAACCAAAAAAAAAAACCAACACACTGGCAAGTTTCTGTTCTTCCAACAGACCATTTCTAATGTTGCAAAATACTTTTTTTATTTTTTGCCTTTTAAGCTGCTTCTGTGATATTATTCAAATTGTAGAAATAGTGTTATCAATGTATTTATTTCACAATAACGGATGCATGACTTCTGAATGAAAAAAGTAACACCTAGCCAGCTGCATTGATTAACATTTGACACTATGCACAACAGACTTGCTACACAAGGCTTATGCTCAGGGCTCTCAGGTGACCACACATCATATATTTTCCTAGGACACACATAGTACAGGATTATTGAATGGCATGGAGAGGTTTTACAAAACATTAATTTTTTGTTTTGTTTTATCTTTTCAAAGATGAGGGGAAAGGAAAATACAATAAACATGTAGGATATCAGGTGAGCATGGACTACAAAACCTGTTGGAGTTTTAAAATTAATAAAGAATACAGATAAATTGGCACTGGCATCCCTAATCCATTTCAACAGCTGTAATTGATGTGTAGGTTTAATAACATGTGAATTGTGAAATACTGATAAAAATCAACTTTACACAGAAGACACACACACAAGCTGGTTTAGAACGCACTGGAACTGTATGCAACACAGAAGACAGGCATGGGAGGAGTTTGAGCGCAGCAACAGTCTGATTATTTTCTTTCTCTTACAAACTAGACAAACTGTTCTTGTGTTAATAACCTGCAATGCAACATAAGTGTAGTGTGGCAGTCTTCTAGTAAAACAATTACGATACAGGCCACACTGACTACTGTCAAAATCTAGGCTGATTAAATACAGAAATATATATATACAGGCATGACCCAGTAGAGAAGACAAAGATCAAAAATGTGTTCTGTTCCTGTGGCAATAGGCGTGTGGTGTGGGGGGGCTCTGGGGCTCACCTTGAGGTTGATGCGCTCCAGCAGCTCTTCCACCGAGGTGGGCTTGGGTGGCCTGCCTTTCCTCCTCCTCCTCACAGGTCTCTTGGGCTTCTCCTCCTCCTCACTGAGCACATCCACGTAGATGAACTTGAAAGTCCCAACCTTGTTGTTCAGCAGGCCCATCCAGGTGCCCATGGGGGGCTTACTGATGATGTCTATGACATCCCCTTTCTGCAAAACAGCAATCAAGAGTGTCATACTGATGGAGAGTGTCTGAGCAGAAACAAAGACGGGCCCGTTCAGCAGCTCAGGCACGCAACAAACAAGATCAAAGAAAGAATCAACAGCAAACAAAAAGATACATTAACTGGAGAATCAAAAATCCAAAGCTACGCACATATACCCTATTACCACTGCAGACTTGTAATATTGATTTAAATGTGCTGTTTACACTGTGGTGGCCCTGTGCTGACATGTGCATTCCCTCTACATTAGAGTGGCGCGGCAATACATCGTATGTACAGACAGGTAGGTAGGTACCTTGAGTTTGAGGGAGTCGGTATCGTAGGGGCTGGGGGTGAAATCCGTGTGCACTCGGGCACGCCCACAGAACGGGCCCCTGTATGGCAGCTCCTCATCATCACCGTCCTCGGACTTCACGCTCTCCCGGTTACTGGCGGACGAGTCTGTCGTGCTCACGGTCTGCCCACCTGCAACACACAGCACAGAGAGTCAGTTCACAGGACTGGGGTCCAGTGCACACAACTGCCCCTGGGGGACAAGCAAACTGAACGTCAAGCCAATACTCAATGGTAACATCTGCACAGATAAAGAGACAAGTTGCAAAATACTTGATTTTTTAAATTTAAAATTCAAACCTAGACAATTGATTGCTTATCAGACAAAGATAACTGTACTGATTTTAAATGTGTCAATAGGAGTGTATAATTAAATTATATGATTTTTTATATTAGTAACATTTAAAAGTGTAACCTTCACCCAAACCATGACACCTGGGGTGATGCAATAGTTGGTCTTATAACAGTACAATTAGTTTTGTTATTCAGTCATTTGGAACAGTGTCTCAAATAAAGACTGTACATATAAGAAAGGACCTTGACAAGCACTTGAAATGTGGTCTGTCTTCTGAGCTGCAGCTTATAAATACAGGTTTCTAATACTTGAAGTTTAACCTTGCCAGGACTCCTGAGACATCCTGAGAAACTTTGCAATCAAAGGACCCACTAAAACAGTCTTATTTTAAATTTCTAAACAGGATATCTTGCTCTGAAGACTGAAGTAATCTCCAGATACATCAATACAGAGAGACAGAGAAGGTAATCCTTTTCAATTTAAATGCTGGGCCCTCCACATGCTTTCAGGAGAAGGTAATGATTAGTGTGGGAGACAAAATAAAAGAAACGGCTGTCGAAAAATGGTTAGCATGTGCGTCAGACAGTGTGTTTTGTTTTTCTTATATTTAAAAAACAAGACATTTAAATAAAACACATCTTCAAACTGTACACTCTTCCAAAAATACACACTGAAAAATATGAAGTACAAACATTTACTGGAGCTAAAATCAGCCACTCTCATCTTATAGTTCAGATAAAAAATAACACTTTTACAAACTGAAAAGAAAGACTTCTAAAGGAGTCTTGGGTTTCTGTAAAAACAAGAACAGTCAGTATTGTTCATGTAATGATGGTTGTTCCACAAAACCTTCCATTTCTCTAAAAAATACATTCTATTGTAAGAAGTCTAAACTTTAAATGTGGAGACAGTGTCCCCTGTTGGTTACTTATATGCTATAGCTCAGCTTGCATTGCATTGTTAGCATTGCATGTTGCATATTTTTGCAGATGTTTTAACTCCTTTTTCAAGACAGAAGCCACACACATTTTACACTTGCATGTGTTTCATATTAAATGTGTGTTTTTTCTAACCAATACAACTGGACCTTGATTGCAGAGAACTGAAATTTGAGCTTTTTTGTACTGGTCATTCTTCCAGTTTTTTTTATTCTTTACCCATATTTACGAGCCCTTACTCCAACATCCTTTTGTGATGTGGTTGAGAAGAACCAGTAAAAAAATACTTTCCTTGGGCAAACAAACCAGATCTACACAGGACTTCCAGGGCCCAGAAACTAATCCCTTAAAAAAAAAAAAAAAGTATAGTTCATGTTCCAAGCTAAGGGTGACAGAATTAAATCGTTGCTTGATTTTAAACACATGCAAAGAAATAATTGTTTTTCATTTTGACACCAGTGAACATCTACAGAGCGCCACAAGAAAATTGACTATCTAAAAGACAGTGCCCTGACCTCTGACTTTGAACACACAATCTGCTCTTCCTGACAATTACACAGTTCATCTGAGCCTGACAGTTACACGTACACCCTGTCCACTACATCCTGCATCCATAGTAACACAACAAGAACCAAAGCCAAGTGAAAGACAATTCGAAAACTCCCAGAAGCCATAACTGTTTGGTCAAACACAGTTTGGAAGACAAAATAGTTATTCAGTGTGTGAGACGTTAGTTTACAGTCTCTGTTGCTAAAGTGATGGGAACAGCAAGTTTCCAGTGATTAAACAGCTCAAAAATGTCTTCAGCATCAGTAGGTAAGCTTATCCAGAGTTTGTTATGAATAAAGCTATGAAGCAGACTGTGAGGCCTTTACGATGCTCTCTTGTCGAGACAGCAGGCAATGTCAAGGTAATGGCATACCAATGTAATGCACACACACACACTTACTCATAGAGCTCTGTCCACTCAGGGAGCTCCTGAGACTCTCCACCGACCCTCCGGCCTTCAGCTTGGGCTTCTCCAGGGAGTCAGTGTCTGGCTGCGGGGACTGGGGTGAGCCGGGCGTCCCATCAGGACTCGACTGCTTTACACAACACCACAAACACAGTCTTGTTAATTTCAACTGTGCACAAATCACATGATTGTTAAACTCTGCAACAATCACGCCCATGTGGCTTTTTCATAATGCAAATATATAAATAATAATAACACTATTTAATAATGTTTAATTGGTAAAATTTCACATCAAACTGTAAATAAGTTCTGCTTGGGTTTGACAATCAGGTCAATAAACCTTCACATGAATGCAGCTACAGTGGCAAACACCTACCAGTAGATGGCATTAAAGTACAATCTGAAAGTATTGAGAACAAACAAAGCAGTTTCATCTAAAATGTTAGCAGCTTTTAAAGCGCTTGTATTCCTGGCAGCACATTCACAGACAACACTGCACATCACAAGAGTGAAGAAAATACAAATATTAGTACTAATCATGGTTTAGTGTTTCAGCTGTCATCATGCCAGTTAACACAACATAATTGTCTTGGTATAAATTTTGACAGTAAAAGACCCCAATAGGATGACTTTAGTTTTATGTTTTATTCTTCTGATGAATTGGACTTGCCAGCTCAATATGAACAGGGGGTGGGGGGGGAATGTTTGCAGTATCAGTTTCGCAATCATCATTAGACTATAGCCACTTTTAAATGTCTCCACAATAGCTTTTAATTTGCAGCCAGACACAATGGAAACGTCATTGAAGCCTCATTATTGTCTCTATTACTTTCTTTGTTATTTTACACCAGTGTCCTGAAACATTTAGTTTAATGTATTTTTCTGTTTAAAGGGTCTTAAATAGTCTGTAAAATGCCACTTCTGCATCTCAGTTCCAAGAAGTGAAGAACTGTGTTTAATATCTATTAAAACACACATACTTTCTGGCATTGGATCTTAAGGTCTTGGAACAGTGGTAACTAGGGATTAATTGAGGACAACCCACATGTGATAAACCAGCCTAGGATAATCCACAAATTCGACTAGACCAATTACACTGTGAGAATGTTTGATTCTCCAAGTGCAGCATCACAAATACTGTGAGGTTTGAGCACTGATGACATCACATCAAAATGAAGGGATGGCGACACACTGACCTGTTCAGACAAAGAGCTGCTGTACTTCTTGGACATGCGTTTCCTCATGGTCTCCTTAACAGACTTCACCTTCTTGCCCAGTGACATCCTGGAGGTGGTGGGAGACTTCACTACTTCCCTGTAAATGGCCTCTCGCTCTTTGCCCTGTACCACAGAAGTTACAAAGTTGTGAGTTGGCTGTCCAATGCTTTTTTGAAGGATATGGCAACATTCATAGATCAGAAAATGAATAACTTGACAGTTCCTATGGCAGACAGACAGCAAACAGGCATGATTGTCAAAAGCTTTTTTAAGGGAACCTTGTACTGGTTTTGATGACCTAGCCTCCTGTAATTCCAAAAATACCAATCCTTGGATCAAATCACCGGGATCTTGCACTGTGGAAGTTGGTTCTTATTTTGTGAATTGCACAACTCCCGAAAGACAAATTGGTATCTTAAATAGAATAACACAAATCCTTTGTCACCCATTTTCTGGTATTTTCAGTACTTTAAAGGCATTATAATTATTATTTTAAGAACATTATTAAATGTTCTTCATTACAAAGGCTAGACTAAAAGAAAAAGATGTGTACTCACAGTGGGTTCACAGCCACTGTTCACAACATGGAGAGACCGATTGGACAGGTCAAATCCCCCAAAACTACAGGTTCTCTACAGAAAAAAAAGAAAACATTATTCTTTAGGAGGAGAACATTTCTCTTCATATGATAAAATCACAATGATTCATGCTTGTTATCACAATGGAAGCGACTGGTATCTGCCTGTATGGCTTCTTGTGTTTCGGTTATACTTATATCCAGAAACACTGTATTCCTAGTTGATTTAAGAAAGACACCACGACCAAGTACATTACAGGTCACAGAGATGGATTACTTGTAAAGAAATTGAGCTAATTCTATCTACAAGAAGTATGACTAACAACAGGAAATGGTAGAGAGAGAAGCCTCAGAAACAATTTTGAAGGTGTTTTTCCTCTCGAATTCATCACCTTTCATTGGTAAAACTGTGCCCATGTTTTGACAAATGACAAGTCAGTCATCAATATACACATCCGAGCATTTCATGATGACATTGTTTGCTGGCTGTTTTTTATTGCTTTAGCAGCTATGAACATCTATTCTTCTTTAGGGTAATGCGTTTGTTCTTGTTGCTATTTGAGGGATTTATGGTGCCCAGTATTGTGCATTTTGTTTTAATACTTTGTGTCAGGGGGAAAAGTCAATAGAGATGAAAGATTTACAATAATGACAGGGGAAGAAAAGTCACCCTAATTGAGATAGCTCTGACCTCTGGGAAACCAGAATAAGCTCTCATCTCTTGAGGCAGAGAGCTGATATCAGAAAATGTTAAGAGGAAGTCAGAAAGGCTCTCCCAGGCAGAAGAACAACAGGCTTGATTTAACACAAACATAATCTTCTATTTATGTATGGGGGAAAACAAGCTGTCGTTTTGAATTTATAGACAATGGAACTGTTTACTGCTCATTTTCATCTCTCCGAAATGATCGAAATGAAAACGGCAAAAGAGAAATAAAAAATAGAGTCTATGTATAGGTCACCAGTAGTCTTGCTTTTTTCTATCAGCACATTAGAGAAGGTGTTATGGGTCCAAGTCACTCCATATTGGGATTCCATTGACATTGTTGGCAGAAAAACCAAATCACGGCAGAAGAATGTATAACACCAACAAATAAAAGTCTGTAAATGGGATAATGTTTGATATTCAATGGAATGGTCATGCAAGCAAAAACATTTTCCACTAAAAACGGAAAATAATTTCCAGTACATCAATTACCATGCGATTGTATTCACAAAAGAAAACTATTAACAAAAAAAATTAAAAGAAAATGGATGGCAAGGCACAGTGACCACTTCCACTGAATACAAAAATGGGCATTTCAGTTTCTTCAAGGCTGCAGAATAACACACACTAATTCGGTCTTCATATGAACAACAAGAACACACTGTCACCAGATATAGAGTTCCTACTGCTGGCTATTAAACTACAGCCTAAAATCCACTCAACTGAAATGTTAGAGGTAAATAGGGAAGCATAGATAATAATGAATACTGTATTACTGCAATTTGTATGATTATGAGTATTATTACATAAACGGTTACATTTAAAATCTTTAATTAGACATGATCAAAAAACAAAAGCATCTCACCCTGGCATCCCTCTCTGATATGAATCACAACCTGTGACCTGTGCTAAGCACTTAGTTCACCATGGTTAATAAACACCAAGCTTAAGCTCTTATTCAGGCATTTAAATCCTGTAGATAAAGTTTAAACTCCTGACGTAATCCCAAAGCAGCAACTCCATGGGCAGCAAGAGAGTCTTCCGTTACCTATGACTATGATTAAACATACATGGGGTATACTTCTTCCAGTACTAAGCAGTGCTTATCAATAATCCGTGATAATCAGTGATAAGGAGGTACTGCCTTTATGTTAGATAGCAGCCGTTCCTGTTGACCTTATATCCACTTATATCTAAACATCACCACCCACCAGTGATTACTAACAGAAAAACAAGCTTTTCCTAACATACAAACTGAGTTATGGACACCCAAGCCAGGAAGAATGAAAAAAATGTGGGACTCATCAGAAGCAGAGTCTGGGAACGAAATATTGAAAGCATTACTTAAAAAACAGACACTGCTCCAGTGCTCAGCAGGAGCTAACTGTTTCTGCTGTGAAGCATGCAAAATCCAATGCAGGGGGTGCTAATATTGGCACTGTTCTCCTGAAAGATTCATGAGAACCTAGCTGTCAGTTTTACCCTACATAGTAGTCACAAGATCTTAACTGCTTAAGTCTACATCATTAAAACAAGCTAAAGACAAAAAAAAAAAACATCCAGACGATGGAAACAAGAACAAATCACTAACATTATTCTGCAACCTTGTAAGAAAATGAGAAACCCCCACTAGAGGAGGGAGGTTCTGGGGACCCCCTCCTCACAGACTCACAGACTTCTGCTGAATGCGTAAGAGAACTCTTTTGGTGCAGCGGTCCACAGTCGCCGCCCACTTCCTCTCCGCCTCGCCCTCTTCCTCCAGCAGGCAGCGGCGCAGGTCCTGCCGCTCGGCTTTGCTCAAAGTCCTGTCTGCCACTGGCCGCACCAACTGGGACCAGTTGAGGTGTCCATAAAGGCTGCGTTCCACCACGTAGGTGATGTTAAACTCGCTGACTGCTGTCCTGCCCCTCAGCCTGCGATTGGGGAAGGCCCATCCTCCACCAACACTGCCCTTGCCTTTCTCCCGCAGCAGCTGGAGGTCACAGTGGGCAGGGGAGGGCTGCACAGGCACCGATAGTTTGGTAGAGGGGCGCTGGTAGAGCAAGTGCCTGGAGTACGAGTAATTGGCGTCCACCTTCTTCAGCCGCACCTGCTTCTTGACACTCTGGATCTCCTCCAGGGACATGAGCAGGTGATGCCGAGGCCTGGTCATGCCATAAAAGCCATACACGCTCTCGCTACTTACCCCATGGCTCAGCGGGCTGAGGGCCTTGCGCATCTCGCCATCCGTCATGGAGCGGGACACCTTCTGCTGCTGTTCTTCCTCGCCGCAACCCTCCAACTCGGAGAAGGAGGAGCCACTGTCCCCCCCAACACTGGCCTTCTTACAGGGCCGGATGAGGCCCTGGCTGCTGCTGGACTTGCCGAAGGTCTTTACCAGCTTGCGGCCTGTCCAGACGTCCAGGCTGCTGGTGGAGGGCGAGGTGGTCAGGCTGTCTGTGTCGCCATCTTGGGACAACTGCTCCTGCAGCAGTGATGACAGAGAGTTGTCCTTGGGGATCGAGGGTTTCTTCTGCACCCCGGTGTAGAGTGCCGCATTGTCATCACATGTCGGGGACGCCTCAAAACTCAACTCTGCACAGATACAAACATAAAATCCCTGCCATAAATATGTGAAATTTTCTACCATGATTTAAACCTAGTTAAAATGGCTGCATTATATATGGTATGAAATTGAAATTATTATAAATTCCTCAAATTGTTAATTAATTTAGACAGCAAATTAACTATACTAGTACACACGTTTTCAGGGCCAGTCTTTATTATAACACTATCCCACACCATAATCTTTAATTTAGCAGAGTAAAAAGCCACAGAAGACTCTTGGAACATAGTATTACACAGCTCAAGGTCACGTGAGGAGACCGCTTATTTTAAGTGCCTCATTAATGTGATGGGAATTAAAGTAACCTGCTGGCCTCAAATCATCAGCTAAAGTAAGAGCTTACTAGCCCTTCCTCCATATGCAGGAGCCGGAGGAATTGAACTGTATGCTTCAGAACAATCACCAATGTAGCAGACGTGGTATAAACGCTGACCGTTAGCCCAGCGCTGCAGTGTGTAAAAGAGGAGTCAGCGCTTGGCCACCATCTTTTTCTTATCAAGCAAATATTTTATTATAGTTTGCTGTATGTAAGAGGGCAGGTATCATTTTAATGACAAGAACAGAATCCTAGTCACTCCTCCTGGCTCTGTGACATGTCTCTACGACAGGTGGTCCAACACTCTGCATCACCTATTTTCTAGTGCAATTTCAGGGCAAGCTCACATGTAGTCCCAAAACATGAGGTTGATAGTATTCCTTTGTTCAGTGTACAGAATTTTCCTGACCAATTTTATATTTTAGTTTATAGAAAAACCTCTTCAACAGCATACAAAACACATATGGCCTTTAAATGTTGTTGGGAAGCATATGTATATATTTAATTTTGTTTTTATAATCTTGGAATAAACATTATTCCTGTACCTTCAGAGCCTGGTTTCTTCATTTCTTCCACCTTGATCAGCTTTTTCCTCACTCTGCGTGTGGAGTTGACCAGCTTGTGAAGTCGCTTGAACTTCACAGATTCTTCTGTCTCATCCTCAGACTGCTCTCGTGACTGAAACAAGAGTACCGCCAACTTAATGAGCATTCAGAAAGCAAGGAGCCTCCAGAGGGGGCAGTTGCGAAAGCAAATTAATATGGATTGTTGGAAATAATGCTTTTCAACAGCGCTGGAATGCAACTACAGGAATGAAACCCAAATGCTGCTTGCCATGTGAAAGCATGTGAAGAAAAAAACACTGGTATCTGAATGGCATTCCTAAGGCCACATCTCTAAAACATTTTCAAATTCAAAGTGAGTTCAAAAGTGCCTATGCCATGTCTTTCTGTTTAATACAAACTTTACAGAGTGCAATTCTGCAAGTATGTAAGGAAGGGTGATCATTTATCATCAATCAACTGTACACTAGCTGTATGGTGACATCGTCACCAAAAGATTAAAAATACAGCTCTTATTTGAAACTGCTGGGCCTGATAAAAGTGCAGTGAAATCCATGGTTAGTAAATGATAAACATACCAATCTAAGTAATCTGCATCTTAGAATCTTAAAACATTTCAACATGCTGAATACTGTATAATTAAAACAAAGAACAAAATTAAATGCAAAATTCCTCCTCAATGTTTTAAACATGTGGTCTTCAGTTGTTTGCTGTACTGTACATCAACTGAAACCAATTAAAAACAGTAAACTAACATTTTCATGTAGCCATGTACATATAATAACGAAGCCCCATTGTTCGTGCTAGACAAGCTTGAGTCCCTGACAAGCAGTGTGAAGAGTGCTGACGATGTACATGACAGATTGTATCATGGCCTGAGAAAACATTTGATGCCAAATAAAAAATGAAATGCCTATATTGAGCCACACTGACAATTTTCCATCACAGGGTCCATATGGCCACATTTTTAAATTATTTTGGCAAAAGCTGAAGTAATTTTGTGGTAAATGCCTTAGTGTTTTCTCTCACTGGTTTCCAGAGCAACATTACATCATATTGCAGACAGCTGGCTCCACTGTTCAAGCCATAGCAAATTGGCCAACTCAGTGCAGAGCGCTGCAGCGGAGTTAAAGGAACAGTGGGCTTATTTGTTAGGTTGCTAGAAACCTATATTTGAGAGAGATCAAGCCCAAGGCTCAATCTTTCCTGTCTCCTTCTAATGAAGATAAGAATCTACATCTATGAAGAACCTTATGTGTAAAAGAAATCACCCAAAATGTTTCCCAAGCATTTTAACACTAACTCTCATGTCCATTAGAATGGCCACCATGTTGGCTGTGGTGGAGCATGGCATGCATTTATTTGTGTGTATGTGTTTTTTTTTTTTACCACTGCACAGTACAGCATGTGGGATCTCCTAAACAGTCTAATAGGCAAATTGGTGGGCAGGAAGAAAAAAAAAAATGTAGCAAATTAGATGTTTTTATATTTGGCCATAACACCAAGATTGGCATCCCTTGCTGTCTGGTAATGACACCATGGGAACTTCAGAGCACACAGGAACTCATCCAGAAACTGGACCCCCTATAGCACAGTTCTCCACAATTACCAGTCTATGAGGTTTTACAATTTTCCATTTCAGCACAGAAGGAAAAGTGGTTCAACAAGAGTACCAAATGTTTTGTGCAGGCAGCCCTACCCTTATTATGACTCCAGACACACCTGATTAGATTTAAAGATCAGATGTGATCAGACTTTAAGATGGCGTACCTACAGACATGGACATAGAATGACTGGAACTGAGAGGGGAAAAAGAAAAAAAAAAAAACATTCAGTGGTCTGAAGAGAAGTTTTGCTGGTTGAAATAATTAATTTGAAAACTACATGCTCTGTGTATTCTGAGCCATGGCCTTGAGTGTAATGTTTCCCAAACAAATAATAGACAAAATAAATAAATAAAATAACTTTCTCACGTTTCAAAACACATTTCACAGAAGCAGTACCGGTAAAGCACAGAGTCAATCAATATCTTGAAAAGGGTTTTCACTCTGTTGTCTACCTCCTCACAAAGCTGTGGCCTCCTTTTCTTGTTCTTAGTCATGCAAAAAAGTTATTTTTACATCGTGTATCATTTAGTCTAGACCACATGCAGCAGCTGAGCTCCATTTAATAAAACAGGGGTTAGCCAAAGTATGGGGGAAAGCCAATACTAAACCCTATAAACTATGAAAAGATGTTCTGCTCTATCTGCCTGCCAGAGGAAGTGGTCTTGAAAAGAAACAAAACGTCTGTAATTTATTAACAGCACTAATTATAATGCATTTGCGTATAAATGCTAACGGCTAAGAAAACTAAGAAAGCAAGGCTGCAAAATGTTTGTTTTTTTTCCAGCAGGAAAAATGTATTCAGGACATCATCTGTATCTTCAAATATTGTGTTACAAAGTCAGCAGAACCACTTAGAAAATGGTAAACACTGAATCATTCTAAAATATTGTTCTTGCGATTGTTATTTTACAGACACTCTGCACTGGGGATGAACAGATTAGTCTACAATTTGACCTCATTCTTGCTTTTGTAGCTCTGAAAAGCATTGGCTGTCAAACCGCACTCCTGCGCCACTTTCAATCGAAGGGCATCGCACTTCTGAAATCAGGCTATTAACATGCTGCGATACAGAGTTTATATTCATGAGTCATTCTCCTTGTTCGTTTCCCTTCATTTCCATTCACATGCATTCACGGCACTCTTCATTTTAGACCACATTAAATGCGGGCGCTACAGTCAACACAATCTCCTGACAGAGGGACATTCATATGCTGTCTTTTTGTTTTTCACAGACAATCTGCGTTTAGAGATCACAGACTTTCCTTTGCACCACAGACTTACTGAAACATAGCATGAGCATGAGCAAGTCCATTTCTTGTGCATTGTACTATATATATTATAAACTAGTGTGTGTATATATATATATATATATATATATATATATATATATATATATATATATATATATATATATATATATATATATACATACACACACACACATATACACATACATACAGTCACATATTACAAAAACAAAACAGAAAAAAACACAATCAAGACAATGCAGAATAAGAAAAAAATAAAACATGATTGTGTGTCAATTTTTGCAGTGTTGTGTATATAATAAAAACTAATGGGAGGAAAAAAAAATGGAATGTGTATAAAATTTATTAAAATATGATCGGTATGAAAATGCAAAACAGAAGAACATAAAATACAAGCAAATGCAACAGTTATGCAACTATGCAAGAAAATGTTAATGCTGCATGAATTAATGTAAGTTTTTAGGAAAAGCAGAGTAGATCAAAAAGGTTTCCATCAAACACTCATTAAATTATCCTTTAGAAATTCCACCTAGATGAAATGCAACAAATAGAAAAAAGAAATACACAAATATTAAAATGAACAACAAACAAAACATAATATATCTACTGAGATGTAGACTATCTCCAGAAGTATTTTCAGCTTTGTAGCAGAACTGCTATGAATCTCTGATGTTTGGATACTTTAAAGGACTGAGCCATCATTACATCAGACAACTTCATGGCTAAGACTGGAAATGGGCAAACCCTGATACTGAAGAATTAGTGTTTTAGAAAAACAAGGATCCAGTATTTCTCACTGAAAAATAAAAAAGGAACCCTGTAGAATTATTTTTTTTCAATTATAAAACATTTCACAACATTCTAAAGTACAGGAAAACACAATCATGTTCAAAGCAGATGCAGAATGTCCTACATGAACTACAGACAATTATTAGCACACTTGGACCCACACTTTTTCTAAATTTTTCTCAATTTTTCTAAAAAACACAATATACTATTTTTCACAGATAAAATGATCAGTCAAAATCCATACCTAAATCAATCCTAACACTGCATCAAAAACTATTTTGTGGGATTCCTTACTTACCACTTTCAGCATTTAGCAGGTTACAGTACAATCTCCCAAACTGCTTATGGTGGTTTCCAAAACAACCTTAAATCCCCATTCCAAAGTTAAGAACTGCAATCCAAACGAACTCCTTTGAACGGTACTTTGCTCAGTTGCCCCACAGACTGTAAATTGGGTGTCTTGAATGTGCACATCCATGAAGAAAGGATCAGATTAACTGTAGTTTATTAGCGACTTGCCAGCAAATCCGGCAAACTACTGGCCCGCCACACAACTTGTAATAACGGGCCAGATTGTCAGTGTGCTGCAAGTTTTCTATTCAAAATCAGAGAAAAGGAGTGTTGTGCATCTCAAACAATCCCTGTTTTCACTGACCAA
This sequence comes from Amia ocellicauda, assembly GCF_036373705.1. Taxonomy (NCBI): domain Eukaryota; kingdom Metazoa; phylum Chordata; class Actinopteri; order Amiiformes; family Amiidae; genus Amia; species Amia ocellicauda. Next base: position 29,227,538 of record NC_089850.1, on the reverse strand, counting down.
GGCTATCTGACCTCTTTCTGGCCTCCATATCCTTAATTACTGTCGGAGGAATTTTTGCAGAAACGGGAAGAAAAAAAAAACAGCCACAAGCTCAAACACAAATCATTTAACTATTGGGAGGCTTGAGATGATTTAATTCCTTTAAAAAGTCTTGGCAGAAGAGGCACCATATCTCATGCAATTAACACCATTAGCTTGCTCTACAGTTTGAGTTCTTCGTCTGCTTTTTCCCCTCTCATGTGTTGAGTCTGTGCTCCTTTTTTCTGTGCACTTCCTTCCCTGATAGTCATTTTCACAAAACTTTCTGGAAACAATTGGGATGACAAAGACCAGGCATTTTGCCAGATGATTTGGACATCTTGATTTAATTCAGTCTTCTTATCTATCTAGTCTCTCAATATACAACACGGTGATCAGTGTTTAAATAGTGTGTTAAATGCACTGAAATGACTGCATATAATAGACTTATTTCAGGGAATATCACAGACAATACAATCCCCAATTTCAAAGGTCAGCTGAAGCAGTGTACAACAGACACTGAACACATACTAAAAATGGCTGACTACTTCAATGGCTAAAATTAAAATGCTGCTCAGTTATAATTAGAATTAAAATCAGTCTTTGTTACCCATTAATTAATTCCCATCATAAATTAGCTGTTGTGCAAGATGTGTTGTTTCTCTTTGTCTTATTAAAGCAACTATGGTGATACCATTCTCATTGTATTGTTCTGAAATTATCTCAATGCAATTTTCTCTCCTGGCAGCATGTGTGCAAAAGTATAAATATTTATACGTTTCACTCCGAAGTTTCATATGGTTGTCATTATCTTGTGATGCTGTGATCTGTCAGCTACACATTCCTGTCTTTAATCCACTGTATCCCCAAGACTCATCCCTGGGGCTCCGGGCCTTCCTTTGTGGTCCCTGCCTGCCAACACTGAGCTCACAACACAATAATGCTGTATCTTTGTTGCTCTGAGATCAGCATTGACTTCCCAGAAAGACATCCAAGGGAACCTAGGGACTTTTCTTTCCCCCCCCCCCGTGTGCTTCCCAACTTTATCCTTTCATTCTCACAAAGAGAGGCCAAAATCGTCCCCAGTCTGAGCGGAAGTGATTTCAAACTTGACAATTAGAGGCTCCCATGTCAACCCAAAAGCGACCACAGCTGCTATCAATACTTGATTTCATTACATTGCATGGTGTCATAAGTAAACTTAGGTTTTACACTACACCCCAAATTTTGTTTTTTAATATCTAATAAGATCAAATTGAAAGATCCATAAAAGCATTATATTAATTTACACCTCATTTAAGTATTATTTCTCAGGTGGCTCTTGTATCTTTAGTTTACCAGATGCAAAACTTTCAATGTTCTCTTGTATTAGACAGCAAAACTAAACAAGAGCTGTAGCTTACATTTGTATATATACCGAGTTGACAAGGAAATTGCCACCTCTTAAGCTTCAAACTGGGCAAAATACTTAACTACACAGACAGCCACACGGTTTGACATTCAAATGCATTCCAACATGCACTACATATTCATTAAAACTATTTTAAAGTACTTTCTTAGTAAAGTATACAATAACACTACTTTTCAAAGCCGAACTTACTGTGGAGACCGGGACATTTTCCCTTTTCACACTGTTCTAAGCCCCTTTCAAAAGTTTTTTAGTAAAATCTGACTTGAGACACTACCAAAAAGGCATCCGAGCTTTCAGACACCCTTCTAATGGGGAAACTGAAGATGGAATAAACCCTGCTTGTGTGGTTAGAAGGGTTTTATCTACTAATTGAGATTTCTGGGAATATGGGGCATAAAATAACAAGCATATAATACAAAGATTCCACTTTTATATGTGTTCCTTGCAGACGCACACACATGCTTGTTCTCCAAAGACACATTTAAGCCAAATGCAGTAGCGGTTCATAATCTTTTCAAAGAAATAAGATGTGTAATTCCTCAGGCTGACACACAAAAGCATCTCTGTTTGGATGAATGCTGAACATTGCAAAACACTCCACAAATCCCCCGGTCGGGATTTAGAAACTGGGTTAATTATACTAACTCATACATATACCCGTCAAAACGCTAAAACAAAAGTTCTTAGTTTAATAACCTGGAGACAAGATAGATTTAAAGACAGAATGATCACAGTGCCCGTATTCCACATGTAGAATAGAATTTCCAATTTTATATCTCTAAAGAAACCCGCATTCAAAGCTCTACTAATCATCTTTCCAATGACTTTAGCATGAACAAATTACCGGTTTATCTTCATCTTTTTTTGTTATGAATTTTTTAGAAAATATGTTTTATTCTACAAAAATACTAGAGCTTTGCATTATTACAAAGAAAAAAAAAAGACAACATTTTACTGTGGATGCAGCAAATGATTGTGTCTGCCAGTTAAAATAAATAAAACTAATACACCAACATCGTGATATGACCAGTAATGCCTCCGAATAGATGTGTTATGAATCCTGTATTGCGTGATTAATTCCACACTACGGGATAGTTTCTTATGTCCCTGTTGCTGCAAATGCTTTGGAGCCTCTTTTGGTTTTGCAGTGAGGCCCGGGCTCATGTGCACAATACTGCCCAAACAGACCCCTAATCACACTGTCACAATGCTGCCCTCCACAAACTTGCTGCCTCCACAACAGAGCAGTGTGTTGAATTCAGTGCCCTTGTGCCTGACAATAGGGTTTTAACGCACTGAGGGACATGAATAGAGAACAACACAAATGCCCCGTTTTTTGAGAGAGGGCCCCAGTGGTGCTCTTGGCTCATTGAATCACAAGTTCATATCCAGGACAGAACAAATGTTACACTGGTTCCTAACAGCACACCCAGTTACATGGATTTCCCCCAGAATACCTGGAGAATGTTGCACGAACGCCAAAGTGCATATTCCACTTTAGCACAAGTGGTTACATAATACCAGAAATTAACCCTAAGGAACCGAGATGCCATGTTGCTTGTATTAATTCTTATTTTCCTCCACTCTCTCTCCTTTTTTAATTCAATGTCTTTAAATATCATGTTAGGGTCTGCAAAGGAAAAATGCCTAAAGTGGAAATGCATTTATTTTTCAACGGCTAACAAACACATCTGATATACTAATATCTGCTCTGTACAATTTCAGTTTTCAAAAGCTCTTATTTTCCCATCTGCTGGGAAAAAAATGCATCAGGAAGCAAAGGAACACATCGCAAGGCATTCGTTAAGAAAACAACTTCTTAATCAGGCAGCGGCCAAGTTTCACTCCCTCCTTTAATGAACTGGGCCTCATGCACAATAACCTTGTTAAAGACAGGATCAATATCCTGAAGCTAACATATTAGTTAGATAACTTACAGAAGCTATAGCAACTCAGGCTGAAACATTAACACAGTAACTGTTAGTATGCCGTGATATACTCCTAGTACCGGAGAACAGCTGCATATTTTATTTTAAAAATTACTGTGCTGTCACCAAGCCCTGGTAAGACTCAACATATCAGCCAAAGGAAGACTGGGCTTGTACATCTATTCCTGTTTGTTTACAATCCATTTACGTGTTATGTATGCTATGTATGAGAAAAACCATCTGCAATCTCTATTATCTTCATTCCCATACAACATCCACAGAGCATCCACAGCTGCAGACAAGAGCACACCAGAGCAGTCTCCAACAGAAAAGAGAGGCCTTCAATTTACAGGAACCAGAATACAAATGGAGAGATTTAGCTAATCATCTTTTGATTTAAATTTAATCCTCACAAATAATTACACACAAAACAGTTTGTTCTTCTGTCACAATCTTGGTTCAGATCATAACATTTTTAACATTGAAACAACTAGCTCTGACTTACTGTGCACCTTTTGGTTTGATCAATTTTAATGCAGACAAGAAAAGGCGGTACTTACATTGCAGTTTGAGGACTCGTTTACATTAGGATTGGATCCATCAGTCCACTCTGCATTGTCAGTACTGCTGGACTGTCTGCTCTGGGTCTCATACTCCTTCAACTACAGAGAAGAAGAGTTCAGAAAATGGCTCAGATTCAAAAGCTCTTCCTCAGGTCTGTGCCCGAGAATGTGCAATGTGGGCTGCATGGGCTAACACGCACCCACAGTCTGGATTATCATTATATTCTACACAATCTCCCCCCACCCGGCTACTAAAGCACACCAAATCAAGATCAACATGTTCCCCTTGTACAATTTTCAAAATAAATAATGTCTTTTAGTCCCGAATCACTGACAAACAGTCAAAGACAAGAACCAGAGAGATGCAGGTCCAATAACATCAATGTCTCTCCTTATAAAGCAGAGTATTTGTATTTTAGTGACACCCAATCTATTTTCTCATAGGGGAAAAAATAAAATAAATATATATATATATATATATATATATATATATATATATATATATATATATATATATATTCCATCTCTAAAATACATATTTATTGCCTAAATCCTAAACTGGGGACTGCTTTTGCTGTCCAGGGAAGCAGGGGATGACAAGATCCATCCTACAGGTGACCATGCATAAAAAACACAAGATGCAGTGGCAGGGCGCCCCTTTCCCCACAGCAGTGCATCAGTGCTAGGGACTCATGCTTGCCCTAGGAGCACAGAGCATCTCTGTATTCACATATGCCATTTAGTTAAAACGCAGCTTTGTTAGTTGGACAAGAAAAGTGTTAATCTGTAAAGGGTTTTAGTAAAGGTAAATGAGAAGACAAGGGAAGCTGCACTGTGAAGTGGCTATAATTTGGAGCTGGGACAAGAACTGCCATGTGTTGCGGCTGATAACGTGTCTCCTGTGAAGCTGTCTCCGGCTTCCAGGGGCCAGATGATATCAAAGTGCCCCGAGATGATCTCCGAGCTTTCTGAGGGGTGTGGTGCGAGAGCTGGGTTTGATGTAATCTGCCCCTCCAAGACGACGAGCTGAGCAGACGGCTTTGCCTACCCTGGCTAGGGCCTCCTCCACTGTGATCATCTTTTCTTTCACCATCATCATCAGCTGGATGCGCTCCTCGTCACTCATGGTGATTTCACTGGCCACATAGCCAATGTCCTCTCCTGCGACCGCAGAACACATGCATTAGGAGGGGGACAGATCAGACAAGAGGGGCGACGCCCACAGGCATTCAAGATCTGCGCAGTATTCAAACACAGAAGGCAGCAGGAAGACCGATCCACCGATTTACCAATCGATCAATGACGGGATACGTACAGCCATACTTCAGACAAAATCAGATCTAATACTGGTAAACTCTGAGATTTATAATTCGTCTTCAAAGCCGCCAACAGAGATTCTTCTTTAACTCGTCGTACCTTTTGAAGACTGCCGCATGACCCCCTTCTGCGACTTGCGGAAATTCTGCCAAAATGACTTGTTTTTCTTCTTACAGTCGCCCTTCCCTTTGAGACAAAATTCATAAGAGATTGAAAACAAGTTAAACAGGCAAACACTGTGCGGAGAAAGAACTGGACCAATACCCGCTTAGCCTCTAGCAAAGTTGGCAGTGGAAATGTTCCCTTCCCTGAGAACGTATCAATTTGTTTGCAATAACAAGAAATCACAAGAATGCACAGATGCAACCTATTCAACTGATTAAGACTGGTTTAAAAATAGTCAGTAATGCAAGCTTGCTACATTTTAAAGTCCTTTCTTGTATGAATTCATCATGCTAATATATTCCTATTGGAAAGATAAAATCATTCAGACTGAAGAGATGACTACATATATAGCTAAACTCAAAACACATGATGGTGGGCAGATATACTTTCATGCTTTTCACTGTTAAAGCCACAGTAAAAACATACCGTTCCTGGATTTTATTCCTTGATAGAAAGGTATTGCAAATAAAAAGTTGTGGAGCATGGGTAAGATAAAGAAGCCAAAGATTATATTGTTATAAATTACATATGAAAACTAATAATAATACAGGCACAATTTGGTTCAATCCCCTCTGAAAAATCTCTTTACAAACCCAGTGCGGTCTTTTAACAGCACCTGACCTATGATGCTGGGAGGCAGCCTTGAGGGTAGTCCTTGTCTTGCTATGAAGCAATGCATACCAATAGCATTTCCTGTGAGGAACGCTGCCTTCATTCATCCCCCCCCACCTCCCTTTTTATACTGTATCCTGGGATGCAAACCAAAGCCACAACAGGCTGCGAGTCAGATAACAGAATTGCCCAGCTGTGCTTATCATCACACTTCGTACTAACAGTGTCCAATGGCATGCGCTATGGACAGTATAAGAACAGCTGTAAAGTGTCTTTCCTGCAGAGAGGAATGAGGCTTATTTACTAACAAGGGGGACGGACGGACACCGAGTGACCCCAGAGCTTGACCCCTGGAGATAGTTAATATTGGACCTCTTGGGGTCTAGCGACTCATGTTTAACACCTGGCGGATGAGCAGGAGGACAGAAGTGACAAATATATCAAACACAAGTAAGCAGAATAAAAAAGTTGCAGCATTTTTTTCAAATATCACATGAACCTTGAGGTCTGTGTGACTCATTGATTTGGAATAAAAAAAAACGCCTGACCCGTTCACATTGCCTCCAGAGGGTTAACAAACCATAATCATGCCACATCGTACATCGCTCTGCTCTTAAAGACAACGTGCTGAAACAAACCATTTCAGATCTGATCCTGTGGGGCTACTGTTTATCGTACAACCAGGTGGAAGGATTGTTCCGCTTATCTATCTCAGCTGTGAGATTCAAAAGATTGCTGCAAGAAATCTGCATCTTTAAGTCCTTTTAACAGGGCCACCTTAGCCACTGCTAAAGAATGGCTACCCCAGGAGGGAGGAATCAGTTTCTTTCAGGGATAAGAAAAAAAGAAAGAAAAAAAGATAAAGTGACCAGTTTGTCTGTAGTCATCTAATACATGACAGTGAGTCACTTCCAAACAAAATATACATTTATTTTACATTTACATACAGCTGTTAAGCATACTGTGTTATATGTATGCAAGGGAACCCCCTGCTGTAACAGTTACAATGCATACATCAAGAAACTAAATAGTGTTATCTGTGAACTGAGCAGCACATCAAACAAACAAACAGAATGATACTAACCCACAGATCCATCTTCTGAGCTAGACTTGTGAAGGGACAGCCTAAAAACAAAAGCAAAAAAAAAAAAAAATGGAATTAAAAACTAAAGAAAACAGAAAAAAAGATCAAACATCTGTCATCAATAACCATCTCACCTGCTTTCAAATACAGTTTTCCTCATTGTGCCATGTTATCTTGACATTTTTGTAGACTGTACTGCCCCCCCTTTGACTTCCCAACTGAAATGAATAAGCCTGGTGCTAGTTTTGCTGGTTACTGGTCCCCTTTACCCATCATTACAAAAAGTCCATGTGCTGTAGGCCAATCAGAGGCAAGTCTTACAGAGTGGGGGGGAAAAATTGCATGAAAAAGAAAAGAAAAGAAAAAAGATCCTGCTGGTTTTCAACAGGGTAGAGACCACTGTGATCCTCCCTGAAACAATAGAGCCTCTTCACAAACAAGCTCGGCTTTGCTGCAACCGTAGCGCTCGCGTGTTACCAACATTTTTCAACTTTTTTTTTCTTCCATCAGCTGACATTTGTTGCTGACGTTAGCTACGATATACTGTGTTAACTGGGCAGTACCGCTAGAGAGCCACAAGAGGGAGGTAGCAGCTCTTGGACGGAAAAGGAAAATGAACAGAATAAAGTAGCCAATACTAAGTTTGGTTATCAGAATATAAAATGCACACCACTACATGTACTAGTGCTTTCATTGTTCTCCTGTGAGCATTTACACATCACCACTTAAATAAGGCTACTAAGAAACAACAGAAATTCTATACACAATGAAATTGTTACGGCGACTGAGGACAGGTTTTAGAGATAAAAATGTAAGAATTCCACTTCTGCTTAACATTTCCTAAATAAAGCTAAACATGGTGATATTTGGGGGGGTTTCCTACAAAAAAAAAAAACACATTTATTTCCCACTCAGCCTACATTCACAGTGCCAGGGCAGTAAGTTTCACTAGGGAAATAACATTAAAAAAAGAAGCACTCAGACATCACAAATTCATCCCTCATCAAAATCAAACCATACAGTATGCCAGGAATGTAATTGTGCATTTAATATCAGGCCCATAGAAAGACTTAAACAAATTGTGACTTACACCAAAAACATGAGGGACGTCCTCTGATAATCTCATGTATAATCACTTTGCCAGCCTGTTTAGTTTTTTAAAATATATAAGCAACCCTTTTGAAATGAGGAAAGTAAGTAGGTTTATTCTATCGTGTAATAAAAATAATATTGTTTTGAATATAAGAATATACATTGTGCTTCCAGCAATGCACCAGGCCAAAAAAACACACAGATGTCCATGATGTCAAATCAGCAGCTTATGTTATGAACATTAATAGAAATTACAAAAAATAAATAGGTAAACACACAAAGAAAGCAGACGAATTTACAAAGTAGATGTCTCTAGATGTCACAGAAAATGAATTCCAGATCAACAGAATCTGCCAATGCAATCATCATCCCAGAAAAGGGAAGAATGCAGCTCAAAATGGTTTCATTAGTTTCCTGTGAATGATCTTCCCTGTGTTTAATGCGAGGATGCTTGTTTTCTTGCTGACATTGAGTAGTATTTTATGTATGCATTTAATTTACTTATTTAAGTTAATTACTAGGAATCACTTAAACAAATTTCTTCCTACATAGGTCTTCAGAAATATCTAAGAAAATTAAAAAGGAAAAGGGAAAGATTAAAAAAAACAGCGCCCTCTGGTAATTTACTTTGGAGCCCAACACAGGAGACTGGATCCATCTGCTGCCCACATGTCATCCGCTCTGCAAAACACATTCCCCAACACATACTGAAATGCTATAGCAATGCACATCCTCCGCCCCCCCCCCCCCCCGCCCTGTTCGTGTATGTTTCCTACAAAATTATAAGCTACACGACAAGACTTGTGAAATCCGCTGAAGGTCAGGGCTTGTCTCACTCCACGACAAGACAGACATGTTGTGCCTTGTGGTCAACAGAAACTCCAACCACCATTTGTAATCAGGCTCAAATTTAACCTCAGACAGTCACTGACAGTCAAAGGCCCAACTATTATTTCTCAGAGTCTCTTCAAAAAAGCTGATTTGCAAACATTTTTTGGTGGTAAAAATGAAGGTCCTTGCAGAAAAAAATCCTTGTGGGCTTTCATCATAAATTGTCCTCTTCATGGAAATACATTGTAACTTTTCCTATACACAAAAACACTCAGACTCAGCTTTCTCTCCCTCTTTGGTAGAGAAAGGAATAAAACATTCTAGTGATACATACACATACAGATCGTAAGAATAGTGTGACTTAGGAAAATCACAAAAACAAATAGTAATTTCAAATCAGTCAAATATGTTTTTAATATAAGATGTTTGTACAAAAGGATAGTTCAAGCAGCTAACCAAGTATAATCCAGACTCACTGCACCTAAATCCTGACACAAATGCACAACCAAGTGGAATGATTTCTAAAATACTGTCACACTTCCAACAACCTTCAGTTCATAGGAAACTTGGATTTAAACAAAAAATGTACTGATTTTTAATATTACACTGTGTGACATTCCACTGTAATAAAGTTTGCCAAAGCTGAACAATCCCATATATAGAAAAGCTGAATAGCTCTATTTGTTTAATATGGCTTCCCAGTGCCCAGAAGAGATTTCTACAGCCTGAACATAGCTCATTTAACAGTTTAAATGACACAGTGTTATGGAGCACATCTGCCTAGTCATTAGTATAACAGGATCACTGCAAATTGCAATGTCATGGTTTCAGCCCATTCCCCCCAGCCTGGTCCCTGCATGAGAATGCAATCGGCGAACACAAATGGTGGAATTCAATCCTGCTTGGGGTGGGGAGATAATTACTGTGGGGATGGGTGGCAGACTGCCAGAGATCCTGAAGAGATAGGAGGCTGCACTAGCGTACCCCCCCACCGAGAGCCAGTGAAGGCAGCAGCCTGAGGACCGACACTGCCGAGAGCTTCAACTACCAGCCGACACACTTAATATAATCTCCATGTGACCTGCCCACGACCAGCTAAATATGTTCTGCTTTGAAATATTGATATGGTTTAGATCTATAAAATCCACATGTTTCTGAGACCATGCTTGAGCTTAATGTCTGATGTGGGCATTGATCTTTGAAAGTCAAATGACACTATTAAAATAAAATGTATATTTAAAAAAAGTTTTTAATGATTATTTTTAAGATTGTGAAGATTTTTTCTTTATTGCTTTCTGGAGTTCTATGCTTTTCATACTTTAACAAAAAAAATTGCACATCGGTTTCACTGAGGACTCTCCTCACCTGAACTCATGAAGAAATACAGATGCAGTGAATGATTGATTATTGGTGCTGTAGGCAGATTAACACTATTTCTGCATTCTCAGATTAATACATTTTGTCTACTGATCTATTCTGTAAATTAACTATTACCAAAGTTCAAGATTGTGCATGATATTTAAAGGTGAAGGGACATTTTTGCATTTACTTGTAATGCACTGGCCTTTTTCTTCCATGGCAAACATAGATCTAGAATGCAATCGTTTGCATTGATCACCATCGAGGGAGATGCTGGTCTCATGCTTACTGTCTTTTGGAATATTTCTGAAACTGTCTTGCTTTAAGTCTTAACTGAAGAGTCACCCCTGAATGTTGCTTTTGGCGTCCTAGCTGAGTGCCTTGAGATGGCTTCACACTCACAGAAAGTGATATTCTGTATAAATCCTCCCCGAGGGCACAGTGTAAGAAACACCACTCTCATGCTTAGTTTGCTTGTATCCTTACTTATTCTGCTTAGTAAAAGTTGGGATCCCTCAACAATGCCAGTGATTTGTGTCTTGGCATTCATATGCTGCTAACTTTGTCCTGAAAGTTAATGATGCAGTGACACTTGGCACCAGACTCCACACTGCATGTCTGACAAGCAGCCAAGAACGATTTCACTCCAGTGGAGGAGGGAAGGGGTTTACTTTACAGAGAACTGATCTACGGCTACTACAGCAAGCCTCCCTTTAATTGAGCTGTAGGCTATCCTGGAAGCTGTGGCTGCTTCCACGCAAAGACAGATAAAGCCAAAGCTGGCCACAGGCAGAGAAAAGCCAGAGAAATCATATATAAATGCAAGATAATGTTTATGGGAATGATGAGAGCTCAAAGCAGAAGTGAGGCACGCCATAAGCAGCATTTATAATGAAGCAGGAGGCAAACCACCATACTGATAAAGTCACTCGTAAAAACATTAAGATAATGCATGCTTTGGAATTACTATAAATCATTGATAAAGCTACACTGCATTTTCTGCTTAATGAGCAGATAACTTTCTGGTTTTTAAAATCCTGTTTTCATTCCAGTAACAGGAAGATTGGTGAACAAGTGGACAGCACAGTCTAGTATGTGTGCCATGTTTAATTTTATTTTTTTAAGGCAAAACAATCAAAATCTAGCTAAATGTTGGCATTACGTTTTTGCCTTTACAACATATGGAGCATCTAAGGTATGGAGAATATTGTATTTTATTTAATTATCCTTCACAGGGAAATACATACATACGTAAATCTTTGTGTATGTATTTAAAAAAAGTCAAATTTGTTTTATTTGCTCTTGTTGTAACTGCATTTTTGAAAGTTGTCCTCCTTTTCTTAAATACTGAATTGGTTTTGTCTGGGACTCCAGACTCCGCCCCTTGTAATTGCTGTTTCTTCTTGGATGAAGGAGAAATCCTCAGATTGATTTTTGAGGAGTTTACTGCCTAAACCTACCCTTTGGATTTTTTTGTTTGGCCTTTGACAAAGTTGTATTTATTTTTTGTCATTTACGAAATAGTAGGGGTAAGTTTAGGTTTCTGAGAATGTAAATTAAAAAAAAAAAAAACAACAGCAGCAAATGAGTGTGACAGTACAATTTTCTGTGAGTATTGTTCCAGAGACAGGCCAATAATCAGTGTGAAAACTGCCTGCTCCTATAAACGTTTTCTCCTGAATGGAGGATAATTTATCTAACAGGAGCAGGGAGTCTGGAGCAAAATGGCTCTTCAGTATTGTCAAATTTGCATGGACCCAAAGGCAAAGGAAGGCTACTAGGGCTTGACCTTCCTGGCATCAGTGTGAGAAAGAAGGTGGAAAGCAAAGAGGCCTCCATTCAATTATCATATCATTATGTTGCCATGGTATCTACTCTTAAAGCAGGTCAAAACTTTCTCAGAGCACACAAACACAGATCCATTTCACCACAGCCAAAATGGCTGCCCTTATTATTCAGCACTCAAAGACACTAAATGTCTTAATAAGACTACACATGCTTATTTTTGGTATTGTTGGTTCAACAGGAAAATACTAGTCAAGATAATAAATTGCTCATTTTATGATCATTGAAGTGTATACAGTTGCTATCCTTTGGTACAGCTCAGTTGTAAATCTCACTTTTCTTCCGCAAATCAGGCCAGAAAAGGAAAGTCTTGACAATATTTTTTGTAGTTTTAGTAGAAATTGAATGCACACACACAGTGTAAATTCTACGTGGCACTTGGGGACCAGCTTCCACAGCAAATTATGGAGAACACAAAAACTCCTCTCTCAGCTTTTTTTTGGTAAAAAAAGTATTTTTACCAAATTATTATTATTATTTTTTTAGAGAGATGTTAAGGTGTGTGTCGTCCTCAATTATCTTGGCAGTTTTCCCATGAAGGAATCTGTGTCTCTTTCAATAATGGTGTGTACTTTATACACTAATATACTTCAAACCCAAATAGCAGCACTCCTCTTGAAGACTACACAGATAGAATAATGCAGCACTCTCATTACCAGTGCAGATTACCAGTTGTCTCATCTGGGGCAGTAAGAGATTTCAAAATGACAGACCTCAGGAAACACTGAACATATGAGAATACTTAAAGTCATAAATGGCTCATTAACATATAAAGGGCACTGCGGAGGCCTCCTTTGTGTTGCCTGAGTGTCAGTGTGTCCACTGGAGAAGAAATTCTCTCAATATGCATCTGATGACTTCATTTGCTTATCTGAGGACAAATGATACTAGTCAATTGAGATGCTGTTCAGCGATGGAAGCGATGCTTGGGTCAGATGCGCAGATCTGAATGTTTTCGGAGAAAAGCATCCTAGGCAACAATTTGTGCCAAGTCTGAGGCTTCTGACACCACTGTGCAAATACAAGGATCTCTTTATCAATGGCTTCCTGTCAGCAGAAGGATTGGCCAAGTGTGGATTAATATGTATTTTTGATGTCCTTGGTAGTGAAATGAGTTGGGACACCCAGCACAGAACAGCTCTATTTAACTATACAGCAGGTACAGGAAAGCAGCTGAATGACTGCTTCCCTCCCAATCAAGTGATAGATCAGCTCAAGAAAGCCCCTCCCAAAACTCCAGCAGAATAGTTAGTAGTTACCAGTTACTATAACACACTTTTATACATACGCTGTGTGCTTATAACTGGAAAAAAGGAACTGAAAATCAAATGGTGTGTAAGGATAAGCATTCAGCTCTAAGGGGAGTCAGGCTTGATTCTAGCCACCAGCAAATTACCACCCACATTTTTAAACAAACTCCAATGAAGGCCTTCAGTTATAAACGAAGAGGCAAGTTTGCAAATAGTACATCACACAGAGCAAAACATTTTGACTGGGCATATTTTACTCAGTAAATATATGCTTCTTGTGTTCATATATGCGTTGAATTTAAGGGCGGGGGGGAGGGGTGCAAAACAAATATAAAGTACAGAACCTGTCCCAGTAAATTTCCAGCATGAAACATGCTGATAAATAAATTAAAAGAATCTCAGCCACCTATTAACTATTTTATGTTATTACTACTGGTGATGTAACTTGCCACGGAAGGCTAGACACTTGAAAAGCTTTTGCAGGAAAGTGCTGAAGAAGTGCAAGCCATTATATTATGGTGCTAAGGAACACTGTATGCTGTCAGAAACATATATGCATTTCTTTTGGGTTCTTTTATGACATCAAATGTAATGATAACCATTTCAGAAAATATGTCAGTTTGTAATTGCGAAGGAAAATGACGGCTCTTAAACCTTTAAAAACAGAAATATTCTTCAGCACAGCGTTTAAATAAATAAAAAAAAAAAACAAAAAAAAAAAAAGGCTTTCCACTTCACCTTTCAATTTCACTGTGACTAAGAACTGCTGATGAGCAAAAGGCAAGCGGTCTAGGGGTTTATAACATATCCAGAGAGGGAACTTTGTTTGCCGAGCATCTGTCATAAAAATATCTCCATCCTCAGAGGAACAATGGAAACCCCCTTTGTACAACAATATAAAAGCAAAAAGAATATATGCGAGGAAAGATAGACAGGATGAACCATGCGGAGGTCAAGGTGGCTGGAATTTGTTTGGATTTCCTAGGAGTTTGGCTCTGTGCCTTCACTTCACTGTGATCTCTTCGCTATCATGAGGCTCAACAAAATCACATGACACCGTCGCTCACACATGAAGTTCTCCACTTTATCTGACCATGACCGTACGGATGACCATTCACCACATGTAAGGGCAGTCACTGACATACAGGCCTGCCTACTGTTCTAATACTATTTAGACCTTCAAAGAATCTACTTTCATTTCACATACTGACCAATGGCAAACTGGCAGACATCCTCTATACACCGCAGTAAAGGAAGTGTGCATCTCTTTAACAGCTTGCTAAATAAGGGGATTATGCTCTAGTCCCGCACATTTCTTACGCAGAAATTCCTTAACATTGAATGTTGGAAATCAAGTCCTCTCTAAGAAAACCCTTCAGTCTCCTGCATTCCTAACTAAGTTTGACTCTGCTCATTCTTATTGTCCTTAGCACTACAATTGATACTTTGCCATTATCAGCTTTGTACCCACTTCTTTCTAGTCTGACGAGAGCTCTGTGGTGAGCCTCGGGGCAATCAGAGAGAAAAACAGGGAAGTGTGGAATGTGTTTGGAGTCGTGTGCAGCATGATTGTGTGAGGTGCTTAAATCACCACAGATCTCTTAATTACTGGCATTTTTCTACTCAATAAATTACATGTTGGCTTTGGCAAGTGGTTAATTGAGTCAGTAAACATTTCCATATCTTACGGAGAATTTCAACATTCGGTGCAAATTCTGCAGTAACTGCATCGTGCACATGAAGTGTAAGGTGCTATACATTATATTTTGCCACTAATTCAATTTGCTCTTCTCAGGGTGGCCTATTGCTCAGAGTAAAGATGAGGGCATTCTCATGAAGGTAAAACATTTTTACTAGAGATGAATGACTTAATTGAAGAAAGATTAAAATATTACATTTCTCTTAATCCGATTAAAGCTCATTTTTCTCCTCAGACATCCTTCTAAACACAATATGAACTATTTCAAACTAGTAGATTATTTTACAAGCTACCCTGACATACAATATGTCACGCTATGCAAGTGTCTGGGACAATGCCGGTGTGAGAAGACAGACACCAATCCCAAACTTGTTTTGGGGGATAGCTGGAAGTACACAAATTGGCATTGATGATAGCAGGTGCTTCGGAAGCATCACTGGCTGGCTTTGATTTTCCTCTTCAGAGACGATGGCCAGGTGGATATTATTCTGGCCAAGTGAAGTCCCTTAGTGCTTGGCAATTTAGGTTCTTAGGGCTGAAAGAAAATCTGGCTCGACAGAGTTTGGAAAACACTTGCTGCCTGCAGTCTCCTTCACAGTGCAGCTGTAAGAGGAAGCTAAAATCTGGCATCCTCAATTGGCTGTGGGGACAATATCTCAGTCTTTCAAATCATAAGAAATGATTTAATGATGCATGTTACAGAACAAGCCTCTCGATGGGGTGAGCGATGTAAATCTGTGAATGTGTGTGTGACTGTACGCATGAAGTCAACAATCAAGTTCTCCTTTGTGAGCTTTGTTTATGTGTGTTTATGTTGCTGGAAAGGGTCCAGCTCAGAAGCTTGTTTTTCTTTTGCTAATTTTGTTTCATTTACAATCAGGATTCTCCATCTAGACGAGGAGACAAAAGGTGGAAGGAAGCTCTGCATTTGTAAATGGTGATTTTATCAAAACTGACCAAAAGGTCATCAGGAAATATGAAACATGGCTTCCGTGTGCCACTGGAGGATGTGACAGAGAAAGCGATGATGCCTTCTAAGTGACTTATACTTTACTCACTTTACATTTCAGAAGACAGTAATGTACAAAAGAGAAAGAAAAAAGATGAAGCTACAGGATGCTTTATTATTTTTCCTGTTTGAAAGTGTAGCCCGACGTCCGGTTCAAAGGATCAGAGGGCCTGAATCTGTCAGTGACGTACCAGGCAACATCTGGAACTAAAACTCACTTCCTCTTCTCAGTCCAACTTCACCCTCAAAATGAGTAAGATCCTCACAACTCAAAAGTATCATGGTCATATGAATTCTTCAAGAATCATTTCACTCTTATAGTCTAGTGACATCATTTTATTTCTTGATATTTCTCAACATACAAAACTGGTTGTATGAATGTTTGTTTCAATGTTAACCCAAAGGTTAAAGACCTTTTTCCTATAACTTTCACAGCACATGAAAGCTAATCGGAAAGCTTCCTCTCTCGACTACCATAAAAGTACTAGAGCAGAAAAAGAAAGAAGCTGCTGTTCCACAGAAATGCTTCTCTTGTAAACCCTATTTTGCACTGCTTTATGTCATGATGTCTACTGGCTGCAGTAGAGACAACAGGGAGCCCACTGTATTACTGGATATGGTGCAAACAGACTACATCCGGCAGCAGCCTGCACAAACGCCTGCCCATTATGATTTAGGACCCATATTTCTCAGATATACAGTATGTTTTCACCAGCCTGTCTTGCTTTGCTAAGCAGAGGTTTGCTGGGGGAAAACAAACACACACAAAGATCTCTAAACTAATCAACCCCGGCATTCCGGTTTGAGGGGAAGTTTTGTGCTACAGTACTAAATATAGTTTTTTGCTTTATAAATTATAGTGTTTAGTGTTGGTGAGGTAATTGTTAGATTTTGAATACGGATTATATTTATTTAAAAAAAAAAAATGCTGGGGGGGGAAGGGGGAAGTAAAATATCCTAAATATGTCCCTGGAAATATTAACAATTAAGTAAAATACATCCAGAAATTAAAACATGAAATATCAGCAGTATTCTAGAAAGGCTCTGGAAGTGCCTTTACAAACTGAGCCTGTCCAGACCACACTTACTTCCTCTCCATCTCAGGGGTGGATAAGGTGCTGCTGAATCCCAGGGACTCCTGTAGACATAGACAGACAACGCATTGTCATGAGTGTCAATCACACGACGCATCAGTGTCACTCATGTCTGAAGGGAGACGGAACATATTGCACTTACTTCAATCTGGGATCGTAGCTGGAGTGACGTTCCGCTGGTGTCAGGTTTATCCTGAAACAAAGGATAGATACAGTCACAAAGAAGCAGAGACATATAGTGATACTGCACTAATAAAGAGAAAGTGTCAGGATCTCAGAGGTAATCAGGAATAGACCCAGGCTCTGAATCTGACTATTTCGCATTGTTGATGATGAGTAAATTCCAACACTAACTATTAATCAGTGTCCTTGCCTTAAAACATGACTTCATCCAAAATAAAAAACAAGAACAGAGCTGTAGGCTTTGCACATTTTCCATACCATTCCATTAAGATCTTAGAAAAAGCTTTCAAAAAACACTTAAAATCTCTGAGCAGAGCATGCAGAGTAAAGAAGCGCCTGTCTAGAATAAATCTTTATATAATGAGGGTAGTGTGGAGTTTATTAAGAGCTTATTAGCATCTGAAATCTGTAGAAAAAGTAATGATATGCAGCAAAGAATCTTACAATTAGTTTCGTAGAAAGGAATTCATAATTTGTTTTTTGAACTTTCCCACAAGTGTTCTCAGTTTAAATGTTTTTCCAAATGCAAAAAACAAAACAAAAAAGCTGCACTGCAAATTTTTAAACCAGCTGCTGTAACTTTTATTTTGGGGTTGACATATATAGCAGGATTTTCCACTGTGAATTTGATAGAGGTGGGAATGCATAGAGTCTGTTCGAGACTTGTGCTGTAGAGATCACTGAACATAAGGGTCTGGCCAAAATCACTAACATAAGTCTGATATCTCAAAAAACTATGAATCGCCTTATCCGTCATAAGCTAAAATTAAACCAAACTTCCCTTTGAGATATTGCTATTAAATGTAGTATGATGCTTGTTGTACTAAAGCATGTGTACCCCCTGAAATGACAAATTAAATGTAGGCCCTATATTTTTCTTTCTATATAGTTTTGCCAAATTCTAAATTGAATACATTTAACATAGCAGCTCAAATTTCTAAATGTCATTTTTGCAGTTCACAATGGTACATTTTTTATTTGGAAATTCAGTCTGTTTAGTGTACTTGCTCCAAAACTGCCTGAGGAGAAGGTTTGCATCTGTAATTAAATATAGATTAAACAGTCACTATGGAATATTATCATTATTTACACTGCCCCCCCACCGACCCCAAAAAAGCCTTGGCACATATTTGAGCTTTAAGACTACAGAGAAATCTGTTCAAGCAGTTTCTGTTTATTAAAACCTTTGTGTGACTTCAGGGGTTCAAAAGAACAAATCCTTTTCATAGTGAATTTCAAAACAGCCAAGTCACTCTTTTGAAATACTTTGTCACCTTATTCTCTCTCTTTCATGCCAAAATAACAGACTAAATAAGTATGAAAAACTCCTGCTTGGTTTCAAGAACGGGTTTCAATATGAGGTCAATGGGCAGTCCTGATGCTCCATCATTGTGAAACTCCAACATCTTTATTTTGTACATGGCTTCTGCAAGTGATATCAGTGTAACCTTTTCACAGGTTATGCATCCTTAATCTACCATTTTTTATGTTTCATTTAATACAGAACTATCTTGGGCTGAGATGCAATAGTGAGGTTTGAGATAAACAGATTGATTTTAATGGATGTTTCTTATTTTTGGTCTAGAAATTGGCCTAGAACACCATTGATGCAATTTCCCTTAGTCTTATTTAATTACATTGTACTTATACTAATACAGTTTCATGGATTTTGGAGAAGCAAGCTTGTTCAAACCTGCTATTCAGGAATGTAAGAGAATTTAGGGGTAAATCATAATGAATATGGTGAAAATAAAATAAATAAGAATAAGCTGCTCAGTTTTACTATTGCATAATTTCTTGGAAACTTTATTGACATCATCATCATAATAAATCTATTTTATATAGTACATAATTTGAAAGGCCTGTACAAGTGCTTTGTAAAACAACAGGAAATCCAACACATGTAAATAACAGTTATAATAGTTGTTTTGTCTTATAATAGTCTTGTGTCTGCGTATTCTCGAGCCCAATGCACTCTTGGCAACCATAACCATACACATATGCTATAAATAAATAAATAAATATTTAAAGCTGAAAGTAGTGTCTTGAAGATATATTTAAATGTTTTGAAACAACATCAGCCGATGTGAAGAGGAAAACTCTGAGGCTGATTCATCATCATTCCACTTGTGTGACTCCTAAGATCGTTGCAAAAAAATAAAAATAAAAATAACCCTCTGCACACATCCTCAGGGGCAGGACAGGCCGATGTGAAGAGAGAGAGATCCTGTGTCGGCGCGAGGCGGCCAGTAGCGGGAGGTGGGGGCTGTGTTGTCAGAGAGTTTGCTTGGCAACAAGGGAGCATGGGTCAATGGGAAACTGTGAATCTGCCAAGAGTCCTATGTCAGGTATTTCTTTGCCTATTATTTCGATCAGCGAGTAGTCAATGAGGCAGGTATGGTGGAAAATGGTCTCTGGTGTCAGTTTTCTCCATTTTTATATTGCCTTTTGACTGTATAGACTGTGGTTCACTCTCAAGGAAAGATTACTTCATCAGTTTTAAGAGGTCGCTGTGGCGACAAATAACTGCACATGATCTTTCTCTCCCCCTCTATGCACAGTATAGAAGTATGTAAATGCATAACCACCTTCTTAAAAACGTGTACGCGCATTTACGCATCTCCATATAGGGCTAGAGCTAGAGAGAGGATTTTTGCAATTATTTAAAACAAATTTAAGTTGAGCTTTAGAACCTGATAGAGCAAACAAAGAGCTATTTTTGTTAATTATTTTAAGAAATGCTGTTAACCTTTAAGTCATGTTGACCTTTAAGGCTATAATGTTTTATAGAGCAATTCAACAGGGTGTACTAAGGGAACTACCCACTTTTTTCAATGCTAACTAAAACCTTTAATGTAAATATTTAAAGATCCTCATGTGGTTACAGTGAACACAGTCTTTGCATGATTGACTGATATGACGAGAACCTTGATTTGAACTTGTGTTAAGAAAAAGATTAAAAAACTCTGGCTGCTTGACTCTCCATTAAAAGGCTGAATCAGGTAACAGTGAAGCCAAGGAAAACATGCACCACATTTGGGATGAGAAATGTGTTTATTACTATGGTGATTTCATAACTAGAGCTTTCCTGTGCTTAGTGAAGATTACCATACAATAGATTTAATTTTACCTCTCTGTGCCACACCAGCTTATCCCTGCATGGGATGTATAGCTGCTAACCTCAGAGTCCCTAGTAACTGCATAACTGGGAAGACATCTGTTATTTCTCTGATTATCACAGAACACACTGCGATTGTTTCTACAGTTTCCTTTCATGTCAGAGCTAAATGCCGAATTGCACATACACGCTACTCAGTGTTTATCTGTTCATTTCCACATTTCTTGAAACCACGCACAAACAAAATGGAAAGGGATCATAAAAAATGCACAGCCCCAGATGTACCTCGCAGTGAGATGATCTCCTGTATCAACAATTACCAACGAGAAGGTGTCATTTTCTCATCTTACTCATAAAATAATTGCATTACTGAAAATAAAATGATACGCCAGAGTTCCAGAAGTCATGGCTGAAAGCTAATATATATATTTTTTATTGTGAAACTGTTATAGAAAATGTTTGCACAATGATCTTGAAGTCATCTTATTAAAAGTGAAACAATCCCTGTTGGGGAAAAACAAACTGACTATAAAGAAAAACAGGAACTTGTCTGAAGCTTTTGAATTTCCCCGACATTGCTGAAATGTTGGACTTTTGCTGGTGTTATTTTATTACTTTTGCATGACTTTCATATTTTCAGTCTGCCACTGCTAGTTAAATCAAATCCTCTAAATTGCTCAGTGATCGAAAGAAAAATCCCTTGTAATAAGGATCACAATACCATTGTTAAAGAATTACTCGTCTAACCAAGAATGAACTTTTTTAAAATCAATCTTCTACAAATATCTACTCTTTGAATTGTATTTTTTAGTTACAGAAATGTACAATATGCACTTACCTACTGAAGTATAGCAAAACATTGCCTGTGCAGGAAGTGGATTCAACTGTCCAAACCAAAATTATAGTAAGAAATTTGGTTTATTTGAATATATTTAGCATTTACTTAGGAAAGTCTGGAAACTTTAGCTCATCGGCTTTACAGCTAAAGCTTTACAGTCAATAGAAAATAGATCTCAGTCATACAGTTGCCCATATTCCTGCAATAATAAAATAAGGCCTTAGAAGTTACATTTTGTCCATTAACTCGGGTTCATTGCTGCAACAGACTGCTGCCAAATTCCACGAGCAGCCACAGGGAATGGGGATTCCTCTGGATAACAAATAGAAAGGCTTCCCATTATTTACGTTTGAGAACTTACCAAGGTTAAAAAGAGAAGGACTCCCTATACTACACTCACATATACGTCTGGTGAATCAGTGGACCTGGTGGACCAATCAGGGCATCCTAGGAGCAGATGGAGAGTTGAGCAGGAAAGCCAGGTCGACAGTGAGGTTACAGTATAAACAGGAACATGCTAATGGGTCGGCAGGACAAGAATTCCTTGTTGTTGACATAAACAGGAAGCCTACTCCTATGCCACGCATGAGAGGAGCTTTTAGTTATTTTCATTGGAAAGTTAAAATGATATATACTGATAATATTAATTTACTGTATTCTAAGTGTTTGCTTGTTTGCACATAACCCAGTGCCTTTCCCTAGTTCCCCGCTTGAACTGACACTCAATGCTACAGACTTTGATATCAAGGAGACAGCCACAGAAAAGTGAAGGTAGGAATAAAGCTCTATCCTAAGGCACATACTGTAACAATGCTATTCCAATTGTAATGTATAGTCCTACATTCATTCAGTTTAATAAGCAGTGATGCACACTATTTTTTCCATTATTAGAATATAATACAGGAATCAATCAAGCTTTGAAGATAAAAAAAAAAGTTCAAAAGGTGGCAGGTATAATGGATAAAATATTTCTTTAGTCACAAGAAACACAAACATTTAAGCATCATGAACTGACTCTGCTCCATTATGTTCGATCTTTTACATGGATCTCACATCTATTGTTGCTGAGCACATCTATGTTATATTCTGCAAGATCTGCCAACAATATCATGAACCACAAATAGTTTATATGACTTTGTAAAAAGGTAATTTGAAATCAAGAGGTGTTTGATTCCAGACTCCTGCTACATTAAGTGTGATGACAAGTAAAAAAAGTAATATTTAATTATCAAATCAATGTTTTCTGGGTGGGGTGGGGTTAAGTCTTTGCCAAGATTTAGTTTTTTTGT
This sequence comes from Amia ocellicauda, assembly GCF_036373705.1. Lineage (NCBI taxonomy): Eukaryota > Metazoa > Chordata > Actinopteri > Amiiformes > Amiidae > Amia > Amia ocellicauda. The sequence goes on along the minus strand of NC_089850.1, from coordinate 29,204,833 downwards.
TTTATAGTACCAGCATCACTGCTTTAGATTACAATGATAATTAATTCAGAAAAGGTGTCTCATCTCACTTTGGATCACATTGCTTTTAATTTCTGAAGAAATTAATCAGTTGTTCAAAACAGGCCCAATCTTGCCACAGTGTGCTGCTCATATATGTTTAGCATGCATGGCCATACATCACTGCAGTTTTCTTTTCACAGAATAGCAAAGATAGTATTGCCAACTGTACTTGAACTTCTCCCTGCACCAAGACCAGAGTAGGGTAAGAAACAAGTCAAAAAGATGAGACAACATCAAAGACAAAAACTGTATGGAATGTCACAAACAATGTTTTTGAATACTGATTTAAGGACTGCCATGTTTAATTAACACACTACATGAAAGTTCAAAGTTCATTCAGGCATCGTTTGTGAAAATAGCAGCAGGAGAATCTTGCTTTGCAGCTGTGAACTACTGGTTGTGATAGACCCCGTTTTGAAATTTACAAAGTGTTTATTTAGCTGTTTCTCCATTTAAAACACAAAACACAAAATGGCATTCTGCTTGTAATAATCTCAGTTGCAGTCTCAGTGGAAAGGTGGAAAACTGAATTACAAAAAATTAAGTTGGAATACATGACACTGGAGGAGAGTGCAGTTTTTATAATCTCCTTGTTCCCATTTTATATCAATGGAAACTGAGGGAGCTGGGGTCAAGAACAAAAGTGAAAGTTATGCAACAAAACCAGTGAACCTTAATATAACCCAACCATACAAATTCTCAGTGTTATTGTCAGTAAGGAAATAAGTACCTATAAGAGAATGAAAATATTTTAAAACAAATTAAAATAAGCTAAATGATAAACTGTGAAATAAAGAGTCCGAACTTAACGAAGGAAATAAATACTTCACAGCATGGCTTAGATTCCATACTGGTGACACATAGCTAGTAAATTAAATGAAGTTCCAAGAGTAATAACTGGACAGGACTAACAAACTCTGTTCTCTTGAACCTTGACCCAAGTCACAACATGAAACGTGAGTTGAAAATAGAAATAACCTGACCTCTCACACCACCTCTTCTCCATCAGAAAGTGAGAGTCTTGATAGACACTTTTTGTATCCAAAGATTTGACTGGGAATGAAACTGAACAAAAAACAAAAAACAAATGCTAAGCTGTGACACAAAACTAAGCCAATGTCTCAGTCTAGTGAAGTCCACTGCAGTGACTAGGGGGAGAGAGGTTAAAAACGAGATGGCTGAGTGGACACCACTCAAGATATGACAAACTGTCTCAAAGGTTAAATCAGTGAAGCGCTTCATACAAATATAATATCAACTGCCTAATTGGGCTTCTGCTTTGATATAATCAATTACTGGTCATGTGCTACAGGGCTTAAGGGTGGAGTGCGGCCAGCAACTGCTCGTTTTCCAATCTGGACACTTAAAACCAAGCAAAGATCTATTCCTTCCATGAATGTCAGAAATGCCGCAGGTGCCGTGTTAATTTCAAATATTTCATATTTAGCTTAGGAAAGGTGTTCTTCAATCAATCAAGTCTAATTATCATCATATTTAAGAAGTCATATGATTAATATGAATATTTACTTACCTATTCAAAACAATGCACAGCAGAGATGTCATGTATAATGTGTATGGTGCTTCCTGATGATATGCTGCTATGCATTTTAATTAGCTCTCTAATGAAAGTAAATAAACCTTTGTACTTTTCTTCTAACTAAGGAACAGCTGGCGAGGAAAACAGATGGGTCGATTTTATTTGTAGTTCCAAGTTTTCCGGGAATTCCCTTGAACGTTTCCAAATCCTGTGACTCTTGAGATATTTTTATTTTGCCAGTAAAAGCTGAAAAGTGGAATACAGAAATCCACAGCTCTACTTAAAAAAAAAAAAAAAAAAAGCCATCAATATGGTTAAAAGTTATCTATACTGTACATTTGCAATATTCTGCTGCCCATACTGCGAGACCAATCCTCTTTCATTTACAAAGCAAGATGCTGTAATTACTGCTTACTTCTCTCTAATGATCATTGTCCGTGCACTCTGCTTTCTTTGCAATCTGTGAGAGATTAACAAGAGCTCTGATTGGGAGTTTGGAATCTCCCCAGATAAAGAGAAACAATCGGTAGTGGGTCAGTGTTTTTAAAAACATATTTGCAATTCAGGGATAATCTTTTGTTTGGCTGTAAACATGGTTCCTACTGAATCATAAGTTAAATTTACCTAATACTCAAACCTGTGGTATGAGTAACTATGACACTGTGGGTACTCTGCTTCCTTAACAACTACTCCAGGCAACAATACTTTGAAAGGCAAACAATGATGTCTAAAATATGACAGCTAAGATGCATTTTCTTTAATATAGTTCACAAGTAGAGAAAAAGAGAAATGTATGATTCCCATAATCAGCATTTAAAGTTATTGTGAAAGGAAATGTTATATGATGAGTGAGCATTATTGGCATTTTCAAGCAGAAATTAGGTTCCTGCTAATTCCTGCTGGTTACTAATCAATCTTGGTGTCCCACTACCCTACATCTTTCAGGATTCAATAGAGAACGGCAATCAGACACAGTTAAGCGGTTTTGCCGAGTTTAAACTTTTGGTCAAAACACTATCTTTTCAATGCAACATTATCATCATCACCTAGGAACTGTGGAGATTAGTGACGTATTCACAAACAATGTCAACACAACAAAGAACCACTGTGTAAGGCGTTTCTATTTTAAAATTATGAAGCAAATCACTAACTTTAATTATTATACACACTATTCTAAAGCATAAAAAAGCATCAGGATCTGGGAACAAATTGCATGTAAAGTGTTTAGATCTCCATATATCCAAAGAGCTGATCACATCTGATTTATCTGATATAATTTTACATTAAAAATATAGGAGGGTATACAATATTTTCCTCAAGACTGTAAACACCAATGGCAGGGATACCAAACAATGATGCTATAGGAAAACTTGCCGATACCCGAATAGATTCAAAAAAATAAATGTGGTGCTTAATATCCTTTACCGATTCCTTTTCGTACTCCTGACTGATCTCGAATTACAAACCAAACTTCAGTTTGTCACTTAAGTCACAACAATCACTAAAATTAAGAATACAAATACATTCCGATTAAATAATCATGAGGTCGTATTTGTCCATGATTTACTACTTTACAACACCTCCCCACTTCATCTCAGTGGCAAATGTTTTTCCTTGCAGTTTTCCCAAGTGAACATGAGCTCAGAATACACTGCTACTATTGGAACTTTCTCCTAAAGAATTTATACCCTTAAAACACACCCAGTTCATAAAACATACCAAGCTGGCAAAACAGGTGTGTGTAGAATAAAGATTTGCTTAAAGACCCAGTTAAAATAAGTACATAAAATGTAATCCATTTATATTTATAAAAGCAGCATTACATAAAGGATACCTGTGTGATTTGGAATATTTAAGACATCAAGCTTTAAATTACATTAAAAATACAGAAAGAAAACAGAAGGTCATTTCATTTGAGCGGTGAAGGTAGATAATATGGTGCACCACAGTTATGTCAACCAATGGAAACCAGGGGCTATATTGATCTTACCACATCAATGTCCTGCGACACTCTGCGCTTGCGTAGCTCTTCCATCCTCTCGCACACGTCACTGAAACAGGTGTTATAATACTCAGAGTACTGCTGGGCCAGGTCATCAATGTTTCCCAGTGAACCATCCTAAAGGAGACAGATAGGAGAACGAAGATATAAGCAGAATGCAAAAGCATGTAAACAGTATTATTAAACATAATAATAATGGGTAGGATATAGATACAAAGTTCCAGGTAAAGAAAAATATAAATACAATTGAAAGACATACGCTTAAAGTTCATAAAAACAAATTGCATGTAGCTTTAATTATAGTCTGGACAGGGGCGCCAAATAATAAGTATGTGCAGCATTCATTCATGTTAAATTACACATGGATGCTTTTACCTTTAATTTGCTGCTTCATAAATAAACACCCTTGCTACCAACTTAGTGCTTGTATGCATTTTATAAGTAGCAACTTCGTTCGCTATGGTTCCAGACCCCCTAATGTACACTTAAGAGAAACAACAAGTGCCTGGCTTGCTGCATGACGGGACATGTATCAAGAAATATGTCCAAGTTTCTGTCTTTTCCTGCTGAGCCGTGGCATCCATGCACTGTTAAATCCTGCCTTGCCCGCCTGCTAACAAGAGGCACCTGGTGACAGCAACAGCAACCTTGCAGGAGCTCCCCTGAGCAACGTAGGCATAGTAGAGTCCATTGCTTCATACAACCGAGAGAGAAATGTGTTTTTATTTCTTTCCCAGGAACTAAATACAACACATTGTTTCAGGCACAAGCCGACCTTACACAGAGATCCTGTTATTGTGTGGATCTCCATGCTCGGGCAGATGTAGGAAGCCAAAAGAAAAGAAGAAGCCAAAAAAAAAAAAAATGAAAATAGGATGCTGAAGAATCTTGCACAATTTGAAATTTATTGTTTGAGATTGAACTTTGGGTCAGGAGCCTAGGGAATCGCAGGAGGAAGAATGCATAATATTTCAAACTCTGGGTGCATACGGTTCTTCAAATACTTTCCTGACAACAGCTATTAATAATTATTATATTTTTGCATTCTAGTGGTAACTCTGACCTAAGCAATTAAGAGTTAAGAGCGATTTTGTCAGCTTTTTCAAAGATATGCAGAATTGGGCCAAATCAGCAGTTGGTCATACGCTCATATAGCTTTTCTGGTTAGCAGCAAGACGCTTAACACACAAGTCTATAATTAAATGCACAGATGACAGAATACAATGAAAGTAAGGACAGGGAAATACTCAATCTCCTGAGAGTTACCATGAATATGATAATCTGTTGATATGTCAGAGCTTCTTCTCACCAAGACATATGAGAATTAAAGTTATAACCTTAAACTAGACGCAATGTATTGTAGAAACTTGTGTCTGCATTGAAAAATCATGTTGACGATGTAGCTGTCCCATATAAACAGAATAATAAAAGCAAAGGAATGGTGTTGGAAACAAAAACTAAAGAATGACCTTTAAAAAGTGCACATGAAATTAAAATCCAAATATGGTAAAACCTAATTAAATACAGCTCCAGTCTTGAAGCAGTTGTGCTACTCTTCCCAAGCCATGATGGGCAAGACTCAAAAAATATTTGTATGAATTTATAAACTTATTTTAAAATCCATTAATCTTACTCACCAAACATAGGAAGGGCTCCTCTCCAAGCACACATTCAACAAAAAGTTTTAAATGCTATAGACATGATGTTTCATGTATGTACTAAAAAAATACAACAAAAGTAAAAGTACTGCTCATTACAATCAATTACATATCTGTTCGTTACATGGCTAAAGACTGCTTGACCGGTCTTGAAGAACACTGCATACACACATTTTCAGGATGTGGTTCATGTTGAATAATATGAATAGAATAGAATGATGTTACCGTGGGAACAATAACAGATTCCTGTAACCCTGACCGGCACAAAATTAGGAACCACGTAATCTCTCCACAGCCCTTTTTCATTTACAGCAAACCTGAAGACATCTGACCAAGCAGAGTTTTAAAGTTTCAGAAACCTACACTGGAGAGAAAACCTTCATATTGCATTTTATTAAAAAAAAGTTATATATATAACAGAACTAAATTAATATGTTCTGCAAAGGAATTTGAAAACATAAATACTAGCATTTCATACATTCAAGGCAGGTCCCAAGGAGCAAAAAGGAACAGCACAAAGAGGCCTTCTGACAGCTGTTTATTGATGCACACATGTGAGCCGTCTTGTTCGAATGCAAAACTCACTGGAGCAGCTTGTAAAGTACAGCATGTTAAAACAAAAGGCCTCGACTGATGCAAACAGATTGTGTGAGAGACATGGCCAGGTGGGGAGCAGATCTGAGTCCTGTTATCTGGAGATCAATAAGTCACCAGCACCCAACAGCCATAGGACAGCAGGGTCACTGGAGGGGAAAAGCATCTGGCTACAAGATGGACCCAGAGAATACCCCATCATCCCTAGTCAAAGTCAATGGCATTTTTGGTTCAGCTGTGAACTCAAACCTCATCTGGGTGTTTGATGCCAGATAAAGTGAATTTAATTACTTTAATTATCCTTAAGAATACAGTTAAAATGTAATACCCTAACGCGGTTCAGTATTTAAGCACTGTTAAACATCTTTAAATGATTACACAATGAGCAATTAAGTGTTGAGTTAAACTATTAAAATGGGATAGAGCTACTGGGAAAATAAGAAAACGGGCCTGTGTTTCATATCATAAATGCACACTGATGATAATGGTGACTTACTGATGTGAAGCAGAAAGAAATTATGCTTGCAAAGTAAAGCTCACAAAGGTCAAACACGATAAGGTACAAGACTGTACGAGCCTCATAAATAGCTACACTACTGTTTCTGTTCAGCTGGTAGGTTCCTGCCCATTGTCTGTCCCCTCGCTGTTGTCCGAGGTGTCAACCGTTATCAGAGCAGAATGAGTACAAAGAAACAAGGAACACCCTGTATGCTCAATACACATTCATTATAGATGGGTGCAACAACAAATACTATTACACAAGCCAAAGGTCATGTGGGTGTACAAATTACCCCATTACATGAATATTCATAAACATGTATTCATACAGCAGGTATTTGAACATGAATATATTAACCATGAAGTCAAAGGTATCATCTTCAATGCACCCCTTTATAATTGAAATTGTCCATTTAAGGATCCTTCTTGCAGTGTTGCCTTGCTCAAGTTTCACTTTCTGATAAAATACAGTATACAAACTGAAACAAATACATTCAAAATAATTACACACAATACCTTATTTCTGCTGGCTTGTGGTCAATTAGAAGTATATTACACTTCATCAATTGTGTACAAATTGTAACCATTTCAATTTGGAGAAATAAACTGGAAATAAACTGGACTCTCAAAGCATTTAACATAAATTTCCAAGCTCCCAACTGCCATATTAAATGTTATGTCCAAGACCAACTGCAATAATTGGAAGAGCTAGATTCACTTTAAATATCCAAAATACCAGTAAAGATATCTAGACCTTTACAGTCTGAATCCAGTTCAGCAACCACTAGTGAGGGAACCAATAGAGGCACATTTGAATGGAAAAGGTATGTGTATTTTAAATGACTGGTAAAGCAGTTATAACTATGCCGGCAATAAGACCAATTTTGTAAAGAAAAAAACTAAAAAAATAACTTTCAAACACATATTTAAAAGAACTTTCCATTCCTTCCTTGAACAGAAAACCAAGAACTCTTATTCTAACTCATTTATTGTTAAATATTGTTAGTCAAATGTCGACGCACAGAACCAAAGTTAGTTCTAGGGTCTAGTTTCAAAAACTGTTGAGAGAACCTATTTTCCTGGACGAGGAGTCACTGATACAGTGCCACAGTTATCTGTCCAGTGGCAGACAGCTGTTGAAGAAAAACATGGCAGACTGCCGACACTTTCCAGTGAACTATGCCAGCTATGAATACAGGCAAATCAATTAGCTAAAGCATTCCTGTAATTCAGACTATACTGTTTAGGATTACAGACTTATTAAAATGTCTTCAGCACTTAAGTCCTCTCAAAAGCTAAAATCTACCTTACTCATTCTTGGCTGGTGGACATGAGGCTTAATGAACAACATAACAAACTATAACCTGTCAGAAGACAGTACAGATAACTGAACCTGTTCCAGATGATGCACATTCTGGAGTTAATTGTTCCAAAAAAAATATTGTATGGCAGCTGAAGGTAAACAAATTACAATTGTGTTCTTCTAAATTTGAGAATAGTTCATTATTTTCCCATCTAATTTGAAATCACGTATCATTACATAATCCGATCCTGGACTCTACTGGAGAAAAACAAGTGCTTAAATGCCAACCAGAAGATGGTCTTGAACGCCACTGAATGCAGAAGCCCGGTCAGTCTCAGGTATCACTGCTGTGCGACAAGCTGACTCTACTGAAGCCAATCTAGCAATGCCACTGGAAACAGCAGCCTTGGACTCCACCAGTCTCCACACTCCACACTCTGAACTGTGGGTAGCTAAGCTTTTACTGGACAGCACTCATTATCTTAAACTTTCACATTAACCGAAACCTTTGTTAGAATAGGCAGCCTTGAAAAGAATTCCCATTCTGTGCAGCTGGTAACTGATATGGTATCTGAGCTGATATCTAGGCTTTCAAACTACTGTTTTATATGTATCCTGGTTTAGATAGCTACTTTCTGCGTGTTAATTTGTACAGAAACTCAAACTCAAACCTACACATTAATTCAAAATAAAGAGAAGAATGCTGCATTACAATTCTTCAGATATCTGGGTTTACAAAACCAGGTCGAGGGAACTTACACCGGATCCCCCTCCTCTCAAGCAAAACAACTATAAATATGTAAACCGAGAGCTCATTGTCTTGACACAAATACATTCGATAAGAACTGTTCACACTTCTTAATCTGGCAGCACATATTTCCTGAATGCAGCCTGTGATTAATTCAAGGTTTATTTCGCTGTGCTGCAAATTCCTTTTTGTGAACACAGTGCCGTCCTCTTCCACAACAACAAGCTGAAATCCCATAGACTCTGGCATAAATAGCCAAGAAGGATATTCAGTGCAAGTCTGTGGATAACCAGGCATTTTTGTTTACACATTTCAGCATAATGCGACCCATCACATATTACTTCGGGGTTGCATGCTATGTACCACTAGATATTTGTTTTTGCATTGAAGACGTCACCTCTTTTAGAATGTATATGGTTTTAAAAATAAATGGTCACTTTTGGATATGGAAATGGGCGACATTTAAGAACGATCAAAATATGGGAAGGTTTTGTCAAGTCAAATATGGCTTGAATTGCCTACAGCGCTCTCCTTTTATATCATGTGTATCAAACTGAATTGGCCCTCTGGATAGACAGCGCACACATAAAATCTGATCAGTATACATCTTGCACTCTGTTGTACTTATTGTCAGCCATGTGAAAATGAAATGAACACAAGGAGATGTGTAAACAGCTGACTCTCAGCTTTTGTTGCTGGATCCAAAAGAGCAATCAACTGAGACTGATAGGTATTAAAAAGCTGTGTGTGCGCATTCATTTGGATGTCTGCTGTTAAAGACAGCTAGAGTTTTGCTTCCTACTCTGTCAGGTTTCAAAACATTTAAACACTGCTTAATTTTTAATGCCATGAACAACTGCTAACAGGTGAGTGAAAGGGGCAACTCATTCAGTTCATTCTCAGGTGGCGTTTGAAACCACATATCACTATGGCACAAGTTATAGGACTCCCTTGATGAAAATAAATGTTCCATTCAATTACCCCTTATCCCAGGGGCTCCAAAAGACAAAGGTGAAGACATCAGTGAGATAATGTGCATCTTATACAGGAACAAGATAACATGTAGCAGCAGCACTTTATAAGGAAACATTACATTGAAGGGCCTCCACTTTAGCACGGAGGGATAAAAAGTAAAATAAAATGAATGAGTAACAACTCCCACACTCCCACCATTTCCCAAATCTACCCTGTGACAGTATACCAATGCCAATAATTTGCCAATCCCGTTTGACCCCCATGAGCAGCTTCCTGCAGATGGTCTGTCAAAGAACCCATAATACACACACATACACGCACGCACACACTCACACAAATTTAAACATGTCCTGAAATGGCCACGGCCTGCAAAGGAAACCATGTGGAGGTGTTGACTATAACCCACCCTTTTTCAGGAAGGCTTCCTGAGGAAATCTGCAGCACTAAAGAAAGGGGCGACAAGCTTTCAGTGATGGATGCAGGGAAGTACAGTGCCTGACCTTTCACAAACAAGAGAAAATGCAGTGCTGCAGAAACTCTTAAATATGAGATGTATACCTGTGAAATATATATATATATATATATATATATATATATATATATATACACATACATATATATATATACACATACATATATATATATATACACATACATACATATATATATATATATATATATATATACACACTTAGGAGGGTTATTAAAATGGTTCTTCAGGCTAATAGAGAAGGAATCTCCGAAGACCTGTTGTAGCTAGTTATAGCCCTATTGAGTATCAGTGAAACAGAGTGCAAATATTTTAGATTGTTTTGTTCGTCATTTAGGCCTATGCTTCGTCTTGCAGATGACAGGTCCTGAAATAGGTTTATTATTACTTCTTTCTTGGAACATAGTCAGAGGCGACTCAATTTCTAACAGAAGAATGAAGATTCTTCAGGACAATAAGAATGAATACCAGACAGCTGGCCCAGAGCTCACAGTATTACACCACACCATAGTTCACTATCAACATCTCCAACAGAGGGAATCAGCCTAGTCACTCGATACGGATCCTGTCAGGCAGCATGGATCCACGCACATGAACATCGCAGAATGTTGGTCAATTCAGGCAGCTAATTCTGCATGGTACAGTCCAGAAGAGACCCAAACTAAGGGCTTCGATAACAATTCTGTGACAGTGGTGGCATTTTAGCACTCTGGGGGGGATCGGGTCTTCCTGATGAGTCTATGCCATTAGGAAGGGCAGCAAAGACAAGGCTACTGTGAAGGCACCACACTGATACTCCCCAGACACCTCCAGATCCCCCTGCCACTGATAATGACCCTGGGGCAGCGGGATCTGCACATGGCTCCCAGCGAAAAAACTACAGTAACAGGCATTCAAACAAAAGAAAGTGTCCTCTGTTATATCTAATGAAAGCTGTCTAGAAACCCATTAGGGATTATAAAAGGCTTTAAAGCCACTAACTCTCCTTGGTATGCCAGTACCTCAGGCTTGGATCAAAATACAAGAGGTAACAATAGATGATTTGGGATTTTATGCAATTTTAACCGATAGTTTTCATCAATGAATGAGAAGCTGTGCCCAAGGGAATGCGAAATATCTGGGCTACCAAATACACAGAGAACTGCAGATTACACCCTAACCTAAGGCAGCCTGGAGGTATGACCTCTGAGGAGTCTTTGCTACTAAAGGAATCTGTGCCTGTGACTTTCCTTTGATGAAAATGGAAAACTGCCGCAAATAAAAATAACTTTTGTGACTTTTGAGGATTTAATTTGAATTGATAAAACCAGGATACTGACAATATCCTAAAATAACAACTGAACTGATAGCAATCACATGTAAAACCAAAAACCAAATTCACACAGATTTCAACACACAACGACAATGCACCAGATGGAAACATTTTCACCAAGTGTAGTGGACAATTTTTCTGGGGTTCATTGTTTGTTTCACATAGTTTGCTGTAAGTAGCACTTCACTGATGATAAACGCTTTCGGACAAACACAAAGGATCTTGGATCAGATCCCTCCTATATTGCTTAGAGCCTGAGTTACTGCAGCAACAAGATAGTTCACCCAGCTCTGCAACCGATTTGACAATCCAACTTGTGAAATGGAACAGAAATGTTTACTAGATTAGAAACCAGACAGAAATATTAATTTTTGATTTCACATACTAAGATTTACAATGTTCTGGCTTCTCTGGATAGCTATGGAAAGGCTGGTTTCACGTCTATGACAGGACTAGGGCTCTTGTGGTAGCATTAATTATGGTTGCAGGCAAGGATGTGAGATTTTACTATTTTGTGGCATGCAAGGCTTGATGTCTGTGATCTTAGTCTTATTTATTAGGGATTGAAGGTCAGTGGATCTACCTAAAATGAATAAACAATACAATACTGCAGCTGCAGGAGAAAATAGATTTTGTTTTTGCTTTGGTTTATTGAATCATTGTCCCACAACCCCTTTCTAAAATAAACCTACAGCAAAATAGTTAATTGAAAGCAGAAATTGACATTCTTTTCTATAGCTCCACAAACAAAGGCTATTGAAATTTGAGTGTTTGATATTCAAACAGGGCTTAAGTTGCCATTTTGCTGCCTATATAAAATTGTGCCCTGCCTCTTTAGTGCCCATAGTTCAGGGCAGGGCTTTGGCGTGCAGAGCAGCAAGTTTTTGAATAGAGCTGGAGCGGAGCAAGGAATATTTTGCCTGCTGCGTGATCCAATGTTTTCTCTTCAAAATGTTCATGCTGAAAGCCTCAAATGAGATGGGAATGTTGGGAAGCAAATTTGTTGGTTTTGTAGAAACTGACCTGTCTGCATTTTGATCAATCTCAAAGCTTTTCCATTTCTAAGTTTTCCAATACAACAAAATCCTTCAGAAATTAGACAATGTTTATTACAAAATAATGCTGTATCTTATGTTTGACCATTTTATATTCTATTTTAGTATTTTTTCGTTCTTCATGGCATTCAAGCATTTAATGATTTAGTGCATATGGAAAAAAAACTCAGAATGCAGTTTGAAATACAAATTATTTACCACAAATCATTGAAATCCCTTTCTATCAAATTATTATATAGTTAAATAATTTAATTTGAGCTGGAAGGGAGTTGGAGTAGCCACTAACTGACCAGAGCAGAGCTGGAGCAGAGCAGGAGCAGAGCAGTTCAAACATTTTGCTGCTCCAAATCCCTGGTTCAGGGACAATTATACAAATATTTCTACAAAATCTTAAGCATTAGACTATTATTTAGGCAGTGATACCCACAAAAGGGTGTAAATCAGACAATCTGTTACAATGCTTGTTCTAATTCTGAGCTGGCATTAATTGGGTAAAAGTACACAACAGATTAGCTGTTTACCAGCTATGCACAAACATGCACAAACAAAATGTAAAATAAAAGAGGAACTGGATGGCTCTGAAATTATATCAGCAGAATAGCCTACTGCTGACTTTCTCCCTCCATAGCTCTCAAAGAGCCCCTTTACGTGTGGATTGAGACACTAGATCAAACTCAGACTCATAAATCGGTAGCCTCTCCCCCACACAATCAGTGCCACAAATCAGCCTGATGTCCATGGTGGGTTCAATTCAGACTAATAAACTTCACAGTAGATGGGACGTTAGGTGGCTCTGAAGCTCACCTTTAAAAGGTTAAAGGTTTAATAGCGTGGAGCATTAAGCTGCATTGCCACCAACGGTGAGAGAAACCATACAAATTAAAATCTAGAAGCCAAAGCGTTTTAGCAGAGATCACTTCAAGGTGGGACTCTACTAGAGATTCTCTTCCACGGTCATGGCAGAGATCCTAACTTTGCATCTGAATCTCTAGGCAACCAAAAGTTTATCAATGGCAAAGCTCCTGGCATCCATCTGCTGATCCACATTTAAATAGAGAACTTAAAACAATCCAGATACAGTTCTCCAATCAAACCCAGATACATGAGGTCATGGAAACTACAAAGACGTTCCTGAATGCACGGGACTGCGTTCTTAAAAAGAAAAGAATTTGCAGCTCCAATCTTGTTTCATTTAATTACATCATACAGATTTGTGCATGTTATAAGCCATTTATTTTCACCATATTAGTGTGTTATCACAAAAGGTAAAGCAGAAACTCCAGCCTACATGTATGCAGACTTGTGTGTCCCCTGAAATAAGTCAAAATAAGAACACGGCAGCATGTAAATCTCCCGTAAACTGCAGAAACATCAGATTTCTGTAATTCAAAACAGACCATATACGGTAAAGCATGCCTGGGTAAAGCACAACAATTCCACAATGTATAATCAAGTTACACACTTCTCAATACAGTAGACTACAATTAAGCATCTGACTCCACTTGGAGATACACCAGGTAGGCACTTTTAGCTGAAAATCCTGAGGAAATCTACAACAACTCTAATATATATATATGACAGGAATTTCCATGATGAAAGATTTCACACATATTTTTGTGTTTAAAGGCAGATACTTGTCAGGCACAAAAACTAATAAAAAAAAAAAAAAAAAGACTTTATTTAGCACCATTAGGCTATATGTGGCATGCGGTATGTCATACACTTATCACACATGCATGTAAATTATGTTATGTTGCCAATGGTGTGGGTTAAAGGCCATAATATGAAGCTTGAAGCAGTAAACTGAAATGAAAGTTTAATGCTGAAGCTCTCAGTTTTTCCATAAATAATTTTCTAAATCTGCTTCAAGAATTCTGGTTCAAAGGTAGGTTGTTTGCTATGATAGAAAGGGTAACTAAAGTATCATGTAATACAAATAAAGCAATAATGCTACATTATGAGGATCTAAAGCCATGATAATACATTTAATGCATAAAAAAAACTGTCACAATGATATCCCAATACTCATGGATACTGAGCTAACACACAAAGCCAATAGTGATGTTACTCGTTCAAGCGTTTGGACCATAATATGTAAAGATCTCTAACAAATGGGAACTTCAAATAAAATCAATTTAAAATATTGTTATGTCGGAAACATATGGAATATTCAGCTTTTAAATAAAGATGTTATACTTGCATGCTACATTGGTGATTAATACAATTATTCAAGAAAACATACTATGGTTTGATAAAAATGCCTACCAAGAGCTTGACGAGCCTTAAATTGTGGAAGCTAAAAGTTAATGAAAAAAAAAAAATCAGTTTGGCAAGTTTGAAGTGAAATGCACTGGAAGTGTGTGCGTTTGTTTCTAAACACGGAGCATATTGTGAAAATATTCAACGCGTTTCATTTCACAAGTTAACACCCCAGAATGTAAAATTATTTCAACAGAGGATTAAACACGTAACCATTAGGCAACGTTAAAACCCAACCACTGAAGACATTAACTCACGCTTACTGTTGAACATCGGGGAGCAAAACGATAGCAACGGTTTATCTAAGTGACAGCAAGCAGCAGACTATATAGCAAATGTGAAAATACTGGAGTAGCCGGGTTGTTTTTGAGCTTCACAGCAGGTTCGCTTCTCTGCCAGGATTCAAATCACTCGAAACTCAGCAACAAGTGTTTAAACCCCAACGGGACACTTATTGAGAAGTTGTGTATCTGCCTCGTCTGCGAATACTGCTCTCTGAAAATGTAGTCTAAACTGCCAGACCATTTTGAACTATTAATTCAGATGCAACGCTGTGCACCGACGCAGTAACTTCGCTTATATGCTGCGTTTACTTGGAAAAGTGCATCTCTCCGTGCGCACTGCGATGCCATTGATCCAATTGGGTCATCTCCAAATCCGCGGGTTTTGGCACAGGTGGAAGAGGCCAGTGGGATTAGCTCACACAAACAAACAAAAAATGCTCCTTGAGGCTCCGCACTGCACAATGTCGTGACAGATTAAATTAGGAACATTGTAACCACATACCATTTGAAACGATTTCTGGAAGGACAAACGCCACGACTGACTCAGTCCGAAGAGTTGCGCTTCTTCATACACAAGTGGATGTTTTTCAGTTGTTATTCCAAACTAATTTAATCAAATTCATGAAGAACAGGAGTGTTAATTTAAAGTTAAAAAGTTAAATTAAAAACAAGCGGTTTTCGCTTGCTTGCGTCTTGAAATCGCACTTTACATGTCACTGTCATGCCATTATTAGCCAACTACCAAGTGGACAATTGAAAGCACTTTTGGGTAACATGCGTGAAAAGGCTGACTCAGTGGGTTGTTATCTTCCGGTCTCCTCTCCCCCACCCCATACTGCCCCGCAAAACTTACCAGCATCCCCATCACATCTGTCCATAGTTTGGAGAAGCTGTCAGACTCGTTGCTGTCTGCCTGGGGCTCCTCGGGGCCGGAGGAAGCTTGATCCCCTTCCATGCTTTTGTTGATCTGGCTAAGTTTTCAGTGCAGGCACATCAAAACCTGTATGCGACCATCTGTCAAAGGCTGAGCTTCTCCCTTGTCGGTGCCAACCACCTTTGCAAGAAAGATCTCTCAATTTCAGCCCGTACGTTTGTCACCATTCCTGTCAATAACTGATCCACAGATAACAATCCGGTATTCCCACTGAGAGAGGGGAGAGAAAAAACCACTCCACCACAAAATCCAAGGCAATACGCATATGCTTCCTTCACTCGAGAGACTTCTCCTCTCTGCTAGTCACTTTTTATCCCACAGGCGCAGTACAAAAAAAGAAAGCCTAAAGTTGACATTCCTTGCTAAAAGTTGACTGGATTAGCCCTCCGCAACTCACAGCCTGTACACGGGCGTGCACCAAGTGGCCGCAAGGGGACACTTCAGCGGAGAATTGCACTTATTTTTAATTAAACCTCATCTATCAGACTTCTACATAGAAAAAACAAGACTTTTTTAGGATATTAGCATATTTCAAAACACGCAAAACGGCATGTGGGCTCTTTCTTAAGTGATTATGTTTTTCTGAAATTCTCCAAGTTCCCTCCTCCTACAATGAACTACTCCTAATTTCACATGATCGTCCTCTCTCCTCCCAGCAAAACAGCGTTTAGCAACAAAAGGTGCCCGGGTGTCAGCTCCCTTTGCATAGAAATGAGCCACAAGCACAGCAAGGCAACAACTCGCTTACAAGAAAGCACGGACTGTGTGATTGCAAACTATTAGGTCATATTTTGGGAAAACTTCCAGATAACAATAATAAATATGTGCGTAAAAACCTTTTATAATTCTGGTGAACTGTTTCCTTGCCATGCAAACCTTGAATGTGCTAGTTCTGCTCCGCGAAAGTTTTCCAGACACGTGTCTCTTGGGTAGAAACAGAAATAGATTTCCTTGCTATACATTATTGTTATAAAACAAAGCGCCCTGATACAATATAGCACGTAGTGACGTAGGTAATGACCTATTCAAGCAGATACATTTTAACAAACCCGTTATTGTTTCCAAACTCTGCTGCTCGATACGGGTTATGTTGATCGTCGGATCATAGTTATATTTAGAAGTTTTTGTCTTCTTAAGAGCAGTTTATTTCAGATTTTTGTAATTGAACATTAATTTTATAGAAACCATAAAATCCAGTACATGGATAATACGCTTAACAAATTCCACGTTGCCGACCAACACAAAATCCACGAAGTGATTAACATATGTAAATGAGCTGATTCGTTGAATGCTAATTCCTCGCAATTAAGTAGAAACGAAGTGCCAAAACAGTTAAATGTCTTTTGCATTCAGAATGAATTAAATTAATCATTAAACCACAATTTCACACAAAGTCAACACAGCTACGCACACTAAAACAATGTAAACACTACTGATACAATGTAATGGCCATATTTAGACTGCAACACTGGACTTTCTTTTTGCTGAACCACAGACGTCCCAAATCAGATCTGGACAGGAAACCAGCATATTTAACAAAAATACAAATCAAAGATTACACTATAAAATCAATGAATGGATAAATGTCAAATGTAGTAGTAGCAAATAAGAGGAAAAAACTGTTTTCATAAGCATATACCTGCAACTTGTGCAAACACACTGCTACCTTTAGACATTGGAGTCAAGTTTAATGAGGGCTTTTTCTTTTTCTTTTCTTTATATAGTACTGTATAGCTGCTTTGTAAGCTTTGCAAATACAGCAAAGTTTTGAGATCTACCGGCAGTTGTGGCTTAGTTTCACTGATTCGTTGCCAGTGCTTTCAAGCTATTAAAAAACACCTGGGAAAGCCTGGCTTATTTTCAGTAATTTCCAAAGCAAGACTGCTGTAGTTATGCAGTCCTATAGTAAGCATTGCAAAAATCTGGGGGAAAAGGAAGGGAAACCGTGATTAACCGCCCCCACCTGGCCGCAAAAACTTAGCAAATGAGCTCTTCACGCTGTCAATCAAAGCTAGGCTTCTCTTTTCTATGCTCACATTTAAGTATAACTGGAAACCCTGCACATGATAAATAGCATGTCGTTTCTTTCAATTTCCTTTTATACAATTCAACTTTTCAGTGAAGTTCATCCAGGGAATTACTTATATTCTTTTTTTATTTTTAATTACACATATACGGTTTTGTGAGTTTGCCATAAACACAAGGTTCTCATCACAAAATTGAAATAGGCAGATTATAGCTTTCTAAAACTTAACGCGTTGATTTAGTTGTTTTCCCCCTATAATACGATTCAAATATCATATGTTTTGAATTGAATTTCAAGATTTATATGACAATGAGAATGATACCTTTTAAAAAATAGTATACACAGATCTTTATATGATGTGTCAAAGATAATACAACATGCATCTTTACAGAAATAAATAACATTGTTGACTATTTCAGGTAGGATAGTTTAAGTAACACAGGCTACACTGAGCAGAAGTCACATAATACATCACTCAAGAATTTGAAATAAATGTCTATCAATAAATCACATCTTTACTAGTCTAATAGTAATACATTTCATACAGAAATAACAATAACAATAAAATGTAAACTCATCAGTCCAAGGCTAATGGCATGAATTCCTTTTTGCTTTGTTATCAACTTAAGTCTGAATTATATGAACGAACAAACAAACCAAAAACAACACATTGTTCCATAGTTGCAATTTAGTTACATAGCGGATGCACTGAAAATAGAGCATTCAATGAGCTTTATAATATGTTTTGAAAATGTGTGAAAACCAGAGACAGCAGAGAGACCCATCAGCAGCTTCTGAAGTACTTACCATGTGACAAGAATGTACCACAACTTTTCCACCAATACAAATGTTTTTCCTTCCCAGCCTTGGCTTCACTCCACACCATATGCACAGTATCAGTTCATTCTGTTCATGGATATTAAGAGCTTTTCAGTTCTTGGACTTGACATAAACGTTTTTCACATTCTCCACAAAATAACTTCCCAAGATGTTCCAACCAGTGTATGCTCTGCAGTTATAGCCCAACACTGTTTAAGAAAAACAATCACTTCTGCAGATATTCAGTATTGTACTAAAAACAAAAAGGTTGCCCATTACCCAGAGACATTAGCTGGACTCTATATATTTCTTTTTTCCTTTTCTTCTTGTCTATAAACAAAGACTGTCTGCAGCTGGGGTGCCTTTTTCCATTTAAAAAATGTAGCCCTTCCTTTTGTAAACTTTTTTCCCCCTTTTGCTAGACATGTCATTTCCCCCACATAGCCAAGCTGCTGAATGCCACAGTGGCCGGAGTAACAAGCTGGATAATGACACCCACAATGCAGCAGCTAACCTTCCTGCTCTACTCTACCTCCCTGGGAGCAATTGCAGGAGGCCACGCCAGGGTCTGTCCTTCTGCAGTTACTGATAATGGTTTGACCAAGTCAGATGGGCTATTATCCTCACCCCTACTCTAAACATCAGCCTTTTAGGAAAAACGATTAAGTTATTTGATCCAAAATAACAGCAATGCACCTTCCATCACACACACACACATATATATAAAACGTCACAAAGTGAATGCGACTGACCTAATAATTTAGATTTTACTATATATTATTTCAACGGTCCCTCTAAGTTCAACAGTTTGTAGGGATTACCCACAATAGCAAAGAAAACTAAAATACAAATTCAAAAGCCATGTCTAGTATCAGATAAAGGCTTAAATCAGCAGTGTTCTCGGGGTACATACTGGCCAATGAAATCATGAAAGTGCACAGGAACCCATGGTGTTATTATTGTCTACTGTACGGGGGACCAGGTGAAGATATATTGGGTGACTTTCTGTATCAACGGAAGCCCTTGATTAGATCAATTGACTTCACACAGTAAAGAAAGTCTGTGACTGGGGTTTTGAAGAGTTCTACACAGCCTTTTCAAAACAAGTTAAATGCATTCAGTCATTTCATTTTTAAGAGGTGGAGTCATTAACAACAGAATGAACACAAAGAGCCCGAGGAAGCTGTGAATGACTGGAGGTGGAAAAGCCATCAATATTCAAAGATAGCATTTCCCTGGTTTAATAGCTAGGTTAAGAGGAAAAGCTTAGCCTGTTTACGTATGTAAGGCAGGGACAAACAATCTCTACTGTTTAGGTAGTTCCCCAAAAAGGAAGGTTGTTTTTCTGTGGATGATAGTATGCATGTTCACACTTTGCAATGTGTCCATTAAATGTTTTCATTAAAATGTAACAAAGTCTACATAGCAGAGTCAGCAAATAAAATAAACAAGCAAAGAAAAGCAGCACAGCTTGAAATCAAACTTTTATGGACATATTAAATATTTCAGCATTTCAAAGACAGTTATTTGTTCCAAACTATGTGGACATGTCATTGTAATGAAGAAATTCAGAGTTTATCCTCTATTCCCCGTCTGTATTCACTGCCAGCGTACATTCCCTGAAAACAGAGTCTGGTAAATAGCAACAGCTGCATGATGTACGGGCCGATGCCAGAACACACTGAAAAGGCAACTCAAGCCGTTAATGAAGAGCTTCTTTGCTGCCCAAGTTATATAGGATGCAGTGACAGGGAAGATGCAGAGGACCTCACTTGCAAGGTAAATGCTAGACACTATTTTAAAATGTTTCCTTCTTCACATTTCAATTCAGTATATATTCTTAAATAAATATAAAAGTCATATATATATATATATATATATATATAACTTGGTTTGGAGCTTTAAAATAGTGGTAATTGTGTCTTTTAGTCTTTTCAAATCTTTATTGATTTCCTATCAGAGGATCCCTCCCCCACTCCCTTTGATAAGTAGCCAGATGTAGATGGTACTTCTTGTGCTGCTATGCACGGTCATTAGCTTATAAAGAGACCCCCGGCTGGGTCTGCTGTAGATGTGATCCTGCTGTGCCTTCAGCACACATTACCTGTAGGTATCCAATCTACCTCAAGCAGAGCCACTCAAGAGCAGACAGAATCCCTGGGTTCAGGCCTCAGTAAACCTGAGCTAATTAAGAACGGGAAGGCAGCTTGTTGATTCAGCACACAGTCTGAAAATATCCATATCAATGCAGAGCAACAGGAAGATGCATCTGTGATCCCAGTCTCTCAGAGTTCACTAAACGAACTGGCAGTGTTGCCAGACAGTGGCGCACCCATATCGAACATATACTATCTGGAATTAATTTACCCCTCCCAACATCTGAGGCACAACAACAAGGCATATTCTTATATAAATGTCCAAAATAATAAATTATTCAAGGTTTCAGAAAAACAAAAATGCATGTAAATCCTGTGGTAATGTTTAGCAAATACTGGTTTGATCGTCCATTAAAAATATTCTAAAAGGGAAAAACAAATCACATGCACAAAAAAGCTAAAAAATATTTTAAAAAGAACATAACTGCCACGTAATTTGCCTTGTAGACTTTCAACACAAACATTAATCAAATTCTCAATGACAATGGAAGGGGAGCTTTTTGAGAGAACAGTGCTGATCTTACAGTGACTTGTCTGGTCCGGCTCCTTCAAAGAACCCAAGGAGTGAGAAAACCACAGACAGTTATAACACACAGAAGGTCTCTTGTGTTAAACACATCTTCTCATTCAATTTAACCTCTTTCACGTAGAACCATTAAATAAACTCCTGGCTTTCAGAAAGCTGCACCATAAAACACTGCACCTGCTAGATTAATGGGTGCATTGTCTGTCAGCAAACACAGCAGGGCTATCTGGAATGAATTGATATTCTGCAGAATCGTCCAGCCAGTTCTCAAGACCCACATTTGTATTCACCAGTTTGGCTGTGTTTAAGTGCATGCTCAGATAGAGACTTGTTACACATTGACCTGCACAGGCTTACAGTTCAAAATAATAATTTCCACCTGCAGTATTGTGAGGTCCTGGACTGAATTAGAAGCCTATGTCCAAAAGGCAGAGTCATATTTGAAAGGGATGGCCCAGATCTTATGATGTACCTTTGTCCCAAAACCGAATTGGCCAGAAATCACATTCTTGCTAGAAGGCTGTATTTCCAAATGTTCATTTTATTGTGATAATACAAGGGTAATTAGATCAAAACTACTTTTATTTGGATACTCAAGTTATGTATACTATTTTAAATAGCATGGAAGAAAGAGAGCAACAAAGAGCATTACATTCACTGCGGCAGCTGTGCTCATGTCTGTGTAGCTTGTACAACACAAGTGAAATAAAAAAGTGACACTGCAGGCTGACTGTACGTTTGAGAATAACTGAAGTCATCCTCTGTGTATATTTCATATGCGTTGGTGTGTTAGACAATTCTATCTTAACAAGAGCTACTTTGAAAACTCTTGATTATGTTTAGTATCAATAATAATAATAAAGTACATTTCCTGAGATCACAGCAAATGTTATTATTTTCCAAATCAATTTTCATTAGTCTGATGATAAAGATTTTCCCATATCAAAACCCTGGCCATGGACACTGCACCTAAGAATACACAGAATAACACCGCAAAACACCAGTTAGGACAGGAGAGGGTCATTCCTGAATTTCTTTCACAACACACTCCACTTGTTTCAAATGGGAGTACTGACAGCAGCCAAATTGGCCTCATGACTAATTACTATCATTAGTCAAGTGCAAAGTGACCTCATCAGCACTGAAAAAACACACAAGGGTGATCTTATGATTTGAGTATTTCCAAGAATCAGCATCAAATTATGAAGTTTCCAAAACATTGACTTTAATTTGCACCCCCATTAAAAACAAAACTCTGTATCATAAACCACATTTATACAAGACCACTACAGCTAGCAGAAGTATTGCACATTTTCAAGTTTAAAATCTCAGTTTTAATTGAGTTAGAGATTGGCAGATGTGTCTGTCTTAATCACTACTTTGATCTGATTGGAACATCAAATTATCTTATATATAATATATACAATACTGCTGCTCTCTGGCACCAATGGATTCAACCAAACAATGACGATAAATACGTAAACAAAAACTACTCAAAAACAAACAATGAAACACGAGTCACCAAATTCACTCACTGTCTCTAGTTTAACAACATTGCCTCCTCAAAATATAACCCCCTTTTTAAGCTTCCTTGGACCTTGTGGTATTCATTTGGCTGCAAGTTGAAAAAGAGGAACTCCGGGAAACTTGAAGCTTAAACCTTCAGCAGTAGTAATTCTTTAACAGAGGTTGGTGTTCTAATGGCAAAGAAAATATTGAAATGTAGATAATCTTGGGGGGGTTGGAGCAGTCGTACGTGAGAGGCCAGGGACGGAGTACAGGTGTAGGTAGCCAAAAAGCAATCAGATCAGATACAGCACTGCTAAGCAGGCAGCTGCGGTTGCCCTGCCAGCACGACCCGCCGTTAATGCCAAGCGCATAATTTTCAATCAGATCATTGAGTAGCTCATCTCCCAGGCCGTTCCAGCTCAGCGAGCCCAGACAGCGCCGTCTATCTCACACAGGAACTCTGCTCTGTGAGGAGGGAGCCGAAACAGCCCTCATCAAAACACTGTCGCAAGCTGATCACAGCCATTTACTGAGCACGTAACACAGTGACCACTGTGAACATTTCAGCAACATCCCTGTTGATTTCCTTTCAACATTAGGGCTTATAAAATGTATAAGAAACCAGAGAAAATTAAAACAAAACAGTCTCATGTTACTGCTTACACATATCCGTAACATCATCCATTGAGTGCCATGTTGTGCAAAAACATAATCCTCTAAAGTTTAATTTGACCATTTTAGATGCTGATATTTTGCAATCTGTGGGCTTTCTGAAATCCATGCCACATCCATACATTATCATAACCATGTCTAGTATTAAATTGATTCTGAACATTACCAACATATTAAGGAACAGAACATTATTTGAATCCATCTTAAGTTTGAGGAACTCACAATTTTCCCCAGGACTGGACTTAAATAGCCACACAAATGTCAAACTGATTGATTAGTACATTTTACATAAACAGATAAGAAAAAGAAAAACTAAGCTATCTATGTGTTAAAAAGAAACATATTATATAATTCATTTTTTAATATTTACAGATTGTTTTATCTACCACAATTTGGAACTCGAAAGAAATATTGCTTTCATGTCTTTGATCAGTGTATCTTAAAATATATTTTGTCCATATTTTTGAAGAGGACAGAAAACGGCTGCCTTAAATTGAATTGCAATAGTAAAGACTCTCTGCTTAACAAGTTCTGTGTTTAACTGCACTCAGGTGTAAAAAGCCTGATAAAACTCTCCATCTGGTCCTTGGTGTGACCCGACTTTGAAGTCAAGGCATGGTAGAGTACAGTGAAAGCGAAGCGTCTGCAGAGTTGAAAGGAGTGGGAATTATTGCATATCATCCTGGAAGCTCAGGACCTTATTAGCTGGGATCTTAAGAAAGGCACGGTCACCTTTTGGCAGTCTCTAAAACTAAAGCGTATGGTTCCTGGAAACGATTTCCCATGTGCACACGCATGCAAATAAATCTCATAATTCAGGAACTTTATGAAACCTTACGAATATAATTTTCCCATTTTAATTGTAATATTTCTGGTTGATTAAGCATTCCTTTAATCATAATTCAATATAGATAGACTACAATTATAGAACCAACATGAAATAATCCCCATGTTTATATTTATGTTTATTGTTCCAGTTGCAAAAAATGGCAATGGCAAGTTTTTATTTGGAAATTACATCTCATAACTACATTTTTTTTTAAACATGAGAAGTGGGAACTAAAAGATGAGGATTGAATAAGATTTTTTGAATTTGATTTTTTTGAACAAATACATCTGGTCATACAGTAACCCTCTGTGTGATGCCAAAGCCATAAAAGGTCAATTTAAAACAAAAGTTGTTTAATGGGAGGAAAACTCTCCCGATGTGCCAATCGAAGGCTGATACAAGTGCAAATTTCAGCCATAACTGTTTTTTCTGTGCAGTATTTCAAAACATAATTTCTAGAAAAGCACTATTGTCTATTGTACAGAGCTACAGAGAAAGTGTAAGTAAGATCTATAGATGTGTTTTCCTCTGTACTCAAGCATGGAAAGCATTTTCAACCTGAATTCATCAATGTGCTGAACTTGTCAATTGCTCCCCCCTGCTGGCAATAGCGGCAACTGTGCAATAAAAACAAAAAAGCATATGGTAGACTAATTACTGACCTTCATTTTATGGTTAAGTACTGTACAAAAAAAAAATACAATTTTTAAGTAGGCAAACACTAATTAATATTTCTGGTTATAATGTTAATACAAGAGAAAATATTAATTAATTTAATTTTTGGACTAAGAAAATAAGCATTGAACCGTGAAGATATATTTATTCTTCTATGTATTCTTTTCAAGTTTGATTAAATACAAATGAAATTACTAGCTGTCTGGTTCATTGACTTGACACGGGGCCTACAAATCTGCCCTGGAATGTAATTTAAAAAGGAAATATTCAAGGTGCAACAAAAGATTAATAATGCAATACTCTGACTGGGTTAAAACGAAATTACAACAGACATTCGGTTTAATACCACATTTCTCATAAGTGTTCACCCCAAGATAAATTAAGTGACAAAGAAAGGATCCTTTAGAATACATCTTCTGTCAGTCACAGAGATCAAAGCAGTGTCACATATTATCATCAACATTTAAAGTTAAAATGTACACCTATTTTTCTTCCTTCAGTAAATGCTAGTGTCACGCACTTACATGTTCACGTGTTACTGTACATCTTGCATATTTTAATGATCTACAAACATAGGCCCAGGGCTAGACAGATGCTATTGGGTACATATGGAAGATTTATATTTCCCCTTTGCAGATGCCACTCAATGAATCCCTTCAACTTTTCTCCCACAGGTAGAATAGCACGTTGATTGCATGTGGATTTTTACCCTGCCAACACAATAGCCAGATAGAAAAAAGTCTACCCATCAAATGTAGAGCTACACAATAACACACAATACTTGGTCTAAGGGTTCAAGATTGCAGAATCTCTCATGTACAACTTGTTTCCATTAGTCTTATATATCTTCCTCTCAGAGAATGCTTTTAATAGACTGGTAACAATTATTGATTTCATTTTAAAAAGGGTAAACCAAATGTTACATTATTGTCCAAAAATTTTATTAAAAAAAACAGACATTGGACATTAGCCAATGGTGGTTTCGACAGTACAGAAATTAAGCGAGTAGTGTAGAAAATTAAATGTAAAAATGGTTCTGAGCTATTAACAGCATACTTCAACACTGGTTAACATTTCATAAACTGTCTGTCAATATTTTTTCTATTTCTATTTAATACAGATGTTATAGTCTATTTAAAGAAAAAGCAGATCAATAAATGTGTAGAAGATGGAAAAATGCTGATGAATTGTGTCAGATTAGTTTTTCTAGTCCCTCACTCATCAGAGAGTCACAGAAAGAAAGACTAACAGCAAGGTCGACTTCTTGCAGCCAAAGCGCACATCTGACCTTATGGAACATTACGTTTCGCTGTTCAAGGGGCTTTCTCCTTAGAAGACTAAATAAACTTTTATGATTCTCCTCCCAGTCGGCACAACTCTCATCGTCCTTTTTCTAAAGTCATGTCCCAAGGTTTTCCTTAATCCAATTTTAACAAGCAGGAGACATGTTTACATTGGATTTTGTAGTAGACAGTATAATATTATGTTTGATTGCAAATCAAGGCTTGCTCTGTGTTCCTTAATGTTCTAATTGTTGGCTCTGATTAGGCATGAACAGTAAAACACTGCACTGCTCCTACTGCATTGGCCCAACTTTAAAATGGACACCCTTTCTCCCTCCAGAAAAAAATAAACCTTTTCCCTTAAATGTGTAGCTTCACAATGTACTACAGGCTCTTTTTTAAATCAGCTCAATACTGTTATACCCAAATACATTCATGTGTAATTATTATGATTATGATCCAGCTTTTGGAGATATTTCATTATTCGATAGTTTGTGTAAACGTTTTTATCTTTCTTTTGAATACTACAACAATCACACACACAAAATAAAGTAATACTTTCCCTGTCTGATTTCTTTAAATCTTATGATGTCTTTCTAAAAGATATAGCACATTTAACATACTGATTTATGTGCTTTTTGCAGTCTGAATATCCATAAAATGCTTACAAATGGAAATGGAAAACCTTAACAAACCTATGTTTATGTGCACATAAATAAAGTAACAGCTACACATACATACATATACATATTGGTTTTACTTATGCGTTCCTTTAGAAGAAAGTATTGGGTTGGCAGTATTTTTTTAACCATACATTATGTTTGTAATATGTAAAGGGGGAAAAAAATAACATTTTGAGTAAAAGCTTTGGAAAACAAACAGTTGCAGGAGGAGAATTTTCAGTGCCATTAATCAGATCTTGCAGCTTGGTGAGAGAGTGAGCTGTGAAAGTTTTATTTTCATATTGGTAAGTATAGAATGTACAAGTATGACCCGCTGAATACAACAATCCGCAGTTACCCAATAAAACCACAAATTATTAAAGAGTAATCTGCACTTAAGTCATTTTTGGCTGCAATACTTGGAAAAATATCCCCGGGGATTACATTGGTATTTTGACACGATGTACTTTTAACAGGCACATCCACGTGGAAGGGGTTTTCTTTAACTTCGCTCCAAAATACAGCAGAAAATGTGGGCTTTCCACTTTTTAACAGCTCATTATGTTTCCACAAAGTGTAAAAGGTCTTTGTTTCATTCTTCAAATAGGATACATTTGTTTTGTTGCCTATAATATGAGTTATATCTCTTAGTTGCAATGAAAACACCCAGAAAGTAAAATAAAATGTTCAGGACAGTAAATAATCAACAACAACAAAAGGGGAAAAAATAAATGGTTGTAATGCACTTTTTACTACACATTGCATGATAAGATATTACTGTTTACTGAACAAATGTACTTAATTTCTATATATTTCTATATAAAGTCAAAAATTAGGATTAGTGGGGTCAATGTCCCATGTCAAACATCAGTATAATCATTACAACTCCAAAAGGAGCTCATTTATTGCTGGTGGGGGACAGAGTTTGAACTCAGCCAGAACTGCCTTGAGCCAAATGGATTACAAGAGATGGAATGAACAAAAGTCCTTCAGCAAGCTGTAAAAAGTTAAATAAAAAAAAGGAAAAGAAAAAAAAGTCAAAACCTCAGCTACGTGGAGTAAATTAATTAATTTCTTCATAACAAAGACTGCATAATACAGTGAACTGACCTCACAAATCTTTTAATGAACAGAGCAGTTACTGACATTTAGTGTGCAGCATTTAATAAACACATACCTCTAGGTTACTAACATTCAGCTATACAGTAACCAGCCCTTCCACCCGTTTTGCTCTAACCACTATTTAACGCAGCTTGGGAGAAGAAAATGCAGATTGTCCAGAATGACTCTTAATGTAAATCACCAGTGACTAATATACATCGCATACCCTTTTTTCTACTTTCTGCTGTGATTTATACTTGGTTTTAGCCCAGATATTTAAATGAATGCCAAACAGAAAATAAAAATCCCTCATTGCACATCTGTATAATGTGACTTGATGTTTAGGAATTGACAATAAATGCTTGTTGAACTTAATGTTAAACTACAGGCTGAATGCTAAACTCCTATCTTAGCACCTCAAAGACAAACCTCTTTGTAATCAGATAAAAATGTGGGTAACGCAGTAGTATAGGAAGTCTCTGCATTTTTGTCTGTCTGCTGCTGGGTGAAACACATCACAGCCATTTGCTTCATAGAAGTGATTTGTCCTAAATTTTAAGCGCAGTATATGAACACCCATCAAAATCTTAAAACTATAATAATGAACTGTCAAGGCATTTTCAAAGAAAAAAACATTTAAGGGGATGTAAAAGTGATAACTCATGACACAAACCCAACATTTGTTTGTTTTTGAATAAAATACGAATAAAAGGGTAAAAGGATGGCATGTGGGCTGTTCACTTGAGGATTTTGAAAGTCTGATGGCCCATGCCAAAGCTCAGTGTAAAAAATCCTGCTTAGCGGTGAGTAGCAGAGGGACATACATGTAACATTCAGCCCAGAAGACATGCTTTAAACATATTGTAGTACGAAGGAATTTACTAAGACATGTTGCCTATTCAAATTGATCAGAATTCTGAAATATATTAGTCAGATATCACTCAGATATAACCAATACGTTAATGATCAATGCTGATTCAGTGCGGGTCCTTTTTGACTTATACACACTGGCAAACGGTCCTGTAACTATAAGATGTGACTGTAAATTTCTATTAATGATGTATAAATGGTTAAACGTTTTAGAGAAAGTCTCAGTCTGCAGCTGTTTAGAGAAGGATCTTGGGGAAGAGAAATCCAGCCAAGGTCTGCCTCAGTGTTTGGGCCGGGAGGCCCAACTCCCTGGCAGAGTGTCTGTTGCTTACGTGGACTGTGTGGTCCAAGAGCAGTAACAGTAACACTGGAAATCTAGTCTTTCAACTCAAAAGAGATTTTTTTAAGGAAACAAAACATGGTGTACATGGAATGGGTGCAAGACTTGTGTTGAAAATGTTTATAATGCATGTTGTTAAGGTAAGCTAGCTTTTGAAGTTTAGGTGAAAATACATTATTAACATTTTCAAAGGATATATGTAATTTTTCCACTGGGAAACTACCTTCTCTATGAGGTTTTTGAGAATACTGTCAACACACACATTACGCAATAGACAATAGACTTAAAAGAAGAAGCACAGGGAGAAACAACGTATAACATTTTCAAATATATATGTTCTTTCAGTATAATAGAAAAATAATGGTCTAATAATAATTAGTAGAAATTGCCTTCAACAATTAATATTTTAATCAACTTAACTAAGTAGAACATTTTTTTTTCTTACTGGCCTACATTGCATACACCCATGTATAGGGTAAGCTAAAATAAACAACTTTCACCAAAATTTGCCTGAATGTTTAAGTAGTCTGTGGTGTGAATGGCCAACACAGTCTCTGACTGAGGTAGTACAGAGTCATTGACATTCAGCTGACCTGGGATGGGAACAGATGACTGTTGTTCTCTCTGGCTGGCTCCTGGGCCCCTGCAAGGCTTCAGGGAGACTGTGCATGGTGGCACAGCGTCATCTCACCACCAGCAGAGCACTTCAACTCACTGGAGTCTCTAAGGGTCTGGTGACCACACTTTTGCTCACAAAAGGGCTGAATAGTAGAAAGGAACATTAATAATTAATAATAACAGTGTTTCTAAGAGTACTGTATTTGCCCCCAAGATAGTGTTTCTATTTAGGTGTAGAACATGTAAAATAAATATTTATCCATTTTACTGAAGCCACGGTTAAACTGCCACCAATACTTGTTTAGTATTCAGAGAAAAAGCACATCTGTGACGGCCTGTGTCAGCTTCCACACCTTGCTAGCCTGTAGGGCTTCCTTGCATTGAATGCCTTCCCTCCAGAGAGGGCTCCTCAAATACATCTCATATGAATGTGGGATGAAAGAGAGAGGCTCTGCAGAGATACCATCAGTTTGTAGCATGCACTCACACTTTGACAATACCCCGAGGCATCGTTTAACAACCGTACGAGGCCCACAAACCAATGAACTTAGCCCCCTGGCAAGGTGGACTGGGAATACTTCTAATCCTCTCATCAAGCAGAAGACCCTTGCCTCTGTCTCTCTCACACACACACACACACACACACACACAAGTGCACATGGGCTCACACAGGCACACACACACACACACACAGACAAATGCACATGGGCACACAATTGCATGTAAGCACACAGGGACATACAAAACCAAAGAGGGACACACAGACACACACAAGTCCACAGAAGCCCACACAGGCACAGACAGACCCACACATGCACACACAGGTGCACACAGGCACACGCACACTGCGGCCCCTCCATGGAGACTGTCTGTTGAGATATGGGCTGTGCACCTGACCCAGGTCAGACAAACCAAGGTGAATAACAGAAACCCTCTGGACTGAGGCAGATTTACTATATTATAAGTGTATATAATTAACTAAAAAGGAATATATTTAAGTAGCTTTTAAATTCACAACAATTTGTAAGACATTATGTGGCTCTAACAAACCCTGTTGTCCTTTTCAGTAAGAACGCTTTATTCATAATAGAGACGATAATAGTAATGATTTAAAGGCATTATATTTAACCCCCTGTTCAGACCTTCTTCTTCTATAAATGTTAGACTATGCTCACAGAACTGAAACATTTGAAATGCACATCTGGCTGCTTGAACCATTCAGTATATGATCAGAATATCAATGCACAATTACAGTCTCTTCCAGAGCACAAAAGAGACCATTTCTCTCAAACCATTGAGCACACAGAAATACTAATTTTATCATTTTCAGGTGACTAAGTGCATGTCCCTAGCTCCCTCTGCACTTAAATGTATTTAAGCAAGATATGCAGATGCCTTCACTTTCAATTCTATAGATTAGAAGTCATCAGATGTACATAATGTTGGTCATATTTATTAAATCATAAAAAAGAAAATAAATAAATAAGCTTACTACTTTTATATCTGAAAAATAAAAAGCACAGAGTTGATGACTATAAACTCAATTAACATACTGCTAAAAGATGGGTGCAGTAGCAATAAAGCAGGAGCAAGTGCCTAACTCACAATGTACTACAGAAGATTAAAAAAAGGCAAATAAAAATGAACAGATGCCATTTTCTTTACTGGCCCAAAAACACAGCAACTCTGCAGAGTAAAAAAAAACAAAACACTTTTATAGATAAAGGCTGCCAGCCATTACCCAGTAGAAGCACGCCCTTGAGACAATACCCTAGGCCAGCCAACCAGATCACAGACAAAAAGCAACATTTTATAATATCCCTGCAAAGCAGTGCATTGAAACAGTACACTTTTAATGGTTTAGTCCCCAGTCTTAGTCTCTGATCCGTTTTTCTTTTAATCAGGGCACTTAACTTTACAGCACTCTCCCAGTCCAGGCTTCACTTCACTACATAATTTATCTTTACTTAAAATACATTATTTAATTCTAGATGCTTCTTGAAGTTATTTTTTAAGCAGAGTATTTTATTCTGTTTCTCTCTCTCTCAACTGAATGCATTTATTTTGTCTTTTCACTGCCTGACTAATGCAGACTAATACATTTCTGCATTTAAAAATGATCTTCCCTCCAATATCAGTTATAGGAAGACTATGTGGTCTTCAACACATGTTTCCATGGTTAGCACTGCAGTCCTTAAAAAAGCAACAAAAAACATTCATTTTTAAAATTACATATCTAGAGCTCAAAACTGTTTGTATCCTGGCTGTCCTCCACAGCTATGAACTTCACAACAGGCTGTTGCCAAATAAAAGACATTTTAATTGGCCACTTCAAACCTCTCTGTACTGACTGGCATGGTAGCCGCTGTGATGAATGATGCGGACTATACACTGGCATGACAGCATCGACAGACACACAGCTGAGCACTGAAAAGACAGACTATTTTGGTGAAATGTATTCATTAGTAATAGGATGAGTCTCTGAGCAGTAGAGCAATTTCCACTTACTGTGGATAGACAATCCCTGTTAAAATAAAATTAAAATTAAAACAATCAAAACTTTACCTTGTTTCAGGTTTTAAAGAGATGTAACAAAAGCAGTGACTCTATGTGCAAATGAACATGGAAATACTTATCCTGTTGAATAACTTTTTATAGCTCTAACCCAGACCCCATGTGCTGGTAACAGTAGACTACATGTACATATAAAACATAAAACCATACACTCAGAAAACCTCCATAAATGTGGTGTAGCCAGTCATGCCTATACTGTCATAATCCCGACGGGATCCCTGCTGAGTTCTATAAGATCTTTTGGGAGGTGCTTAAGGAAGATCTGGGCCAGGTCCTGGGGTCGATGTACAGAGAGGGCAGATTGGCCCCTTCGATGAAGAAGAGTATCCTCTCCCTTCTTCACAAGAAGGGAGACACGAAAGATCTGAGGAACTGGCGGCCAGTCAGCCTCCTGTGCACCGACTACAAGATACTGGCCAAAGCACTGACGCTCCGGCTGCAGCGGCCACTCCCTCAAGTCGTGGGTCCCGACCAGGTCTGTGGTGCCCGGGGGAGATCGGCGGCCGACAACGCCATGCTGCTCAGGGATGTCGTGGCCTACTCGAACGAGAGAAGGCTTCCCCTGGTCCTAATCAGCTTGGACCAGGAGAAAGCCTTCGACAGAGTGGGCCACGAATACCTGCAGCTTGTTATGGAGAGGATGGGTCTCGCTCTTGGCCTGAGGAAGTGGATCAAGATCATCTACAGCGGCCTAAGCAGCAGGGTCCTTGTGAACCGCCACCTGACCGAACCATTTCCGGTCAGGTCGGGGGTCCGGCAGGGTTGTCCCCTGTCGGCCCTGCTGTACGTCCTCTGCTTGGAGCCGTTCATGCAGGCGATCCGCCGGGACGTCCGGGTGACAGGTTTCCATCTCCCGGGTTCCGGCGGAGAGCAACTGAAGGCCCTGGCCTATATGGACGACGTGGCCGTGGTCTGCACGGACGCTCCGTCCGTGGCCAGGGTCGAGGAACTGCTGGACGGCTTCTGCAGGGCGACGGGGGCCGCTGTGAATAAGGCCAAGAGCGAGGTCTACCTCTCCAGGGCATGGCCTGTCGGCCGGGGCCCGCCGACCGTGTTCCCTGTGAAGCCGTTTATCAAGGTTCTGGGGATCACGATCGACGGGACCAACACGGGCACCCGGAGCTGGGAGGAGGCCATAGCAAAGGTCCAAAGGAAGATCCACGGCTGGAGCACAAGGACCTTGACGATGGCTGGTAAGGTGCTGGTCGTAAAGGCCATCCTCTTCCCGATACTCCTCTACGTAGGAATGATCTTCCCCCCAGACAAGGGTATCGCAAAAAACTAGTGACCCGAATTATATTTCGGTTTGTCTGGGGGAGCAAAATGGAGAGGCTGAAAAGAGTGCAGATGGTGAAGGGTACCCTGGATGGAGGCAGGGGGGTCCCGGACGTTGTGCGGCTGATAAAGGCGCAGGGGCTGGCCTATGTGGTTAAGAACATCCAGGCTGCTGGCAAGAAAGTGAGTTTCATGAACCGCTTTTATTTTGCCAGCAGCCTGAGACCATTCGGCCTCTGCGCCATGGACAACACCAGGCCGCACTCGTGGGATCCCCCGCCGTTCTACAGGGCGCTCCGAGCCTTTGCGCTCGAAGTAGGCCTCCATAAAGTCGTGCTGGCCTCCTGGGATTATAAGACCATCTGTAGTCAGATGAGATCTGCCCAGGAGACCAGCCGGATAGAAGATTTCCCTCCCGAAACCTGCCGGTTTATCTGGGCTAACGCTACGCACGTTTGCCTCACGAACACGCAGAAAGATGTCTCCTGGATGGCTGTGAGTCGGTGTCTCCCCACCCGAGTGTTCATGCACAGAAGGGGCATAGCTCCTTATGACACCTGCCCCTATAAGGGTTGCTTGGGGAAGGAGACGGAGGCTCACATTTTTAGTGAGTGCCCCTCCGCCCACAGGGTCTGGCTCCTGTTTTCTCCGTTCCTCCACAGGTTCGCCGTTCCTGCGCGGGCGACCGCCCAGCAGATCCTATATGGTCCAGCCAAGGGAATTTCTACATCTACCTTGAGGTGCTGGTGGCGTGTCGTCTGCGCAGTGAAGCAGGCACTGTGGGAGGGACGGAACATCTGTTTGTTTAATAAGCAGGAGCTGGACCCGATCGTCATCGCGCGGAGGGGCATGGTGTTTGTAAAAGACTACGTCAATCTGGAGGTCCATCAGAGGGGCAAGGAGGAAGCCTTTAAGAACTGGCGCATACAAGATCTGGGGGAGCTCAGGATCCCATGATGGGACCCACCTCCGGGGACGGTTAGTTCCCCCTGCTGGAGCCCGAGTCCAAGATCTTTTAAAGATCTTTTAAAGATTTTAAGAATGATTGTTTTTAAAAGAAGATTTTAAATAATGAATCTTAATTGTTTTTAAAGATTTAGTTGTTTTTAAATCACAATTGTTTAGGGTTTTTGGTAGAGTTTTGTTATATTTTGTTGTCAGATACATTGACCGTTTTGGGTTTAATTTAAAATGCATTGGACCTTTTTTGTTTGTTTTTTATTTTTTCCTTTTTAATTGTTTTTTTAATTTGTTCAATGCATTTTCAGTTATTTTCAATGTATCTGACTCTTTTGTTGGTGTGCAATTTTTTGCTTTTATCACGTTTTCTTTATTTGATTTGAGCACGTTTATTTAAAGTTTATTGTTTTAGTTTGGTTAAAAATCACAAGATTTTAAAAATTGTAAGTGATTTTAAGGATTAATATGTCAATGTTTTTAATCACAAGTATTAAAAATTGAATTGTTTTTATTGATGAAAAGAAAATACTTAAACCAATAAACAGTATACTGTCATAAATATCTATAAAGCAAGTCCACTACTACATTACCATGGGCATTTGTTAAGCTCTATTGTAAGTACAATGTATTGTGTAGAAATGGTAAAGGGACCATCTTCCCCAGGGTGTCGAGTTCTTTCACTTTAGTTGCAGCTGCCTTTAGAAATAGCAGTAGTCTAATCAGATTGAAATGCTGTTTCCAATCTATGTGCATCCCACAAATATGCACTCAGTCCCAAGTTTAGAGTACACTACAGATTGTTTATAGCAAAGTAAACATGAATGAAGCAGATCTTCCTCCAAATCATTACTCTTGTCAGATGTCTTCCTTCAGTCCATGGCCTGCTCACACAAATTACAGTTCAAAATACAATATTCAAAGGCCAAACATTAAAAAAGACCCTCATATTCTATATCAAACTAGAGAATTGTACTGCTGCGATCATGAACGTTGATTCATATCTTAATTTTCTTCCATCCTGCATGGCGTTTAAGTGGGTGGAGCAAGGAAAACACCATCTATTGACATTTTAATGTGTTCTGCTGGGCTCGCTGACCTCCCAAAACACTAATACATTTTATCCAGGTAGACCTTTTTGAGTAGCTCCATAAACTGATTTAATTACTCAGCAACCCGTGGCAGTTGTAGCAAATTTCCTCTGTATGTTAACCTTTTAAAAAAAGCGAGGTATTGAAAGTGCTATAAAAACAGACGGACTGAAAGAGGATGGGCTTGGCTTTCATTAGCTATGCACTTCACAAACAAAAAGGGTATCTAGCATGTTTCAAATCAACACAGAACAATTCCATGGGGCTACATGTCCAAATCAAAGGGAGCAACATTTTAACTTATGATGCCAGTCTGTATGGAGATATATGAAATATTTTGACTCTGAAATACCAAAAGAGACACTGATAGATTGCCCATGAGTTTTCTGTAAACTGTTTGTTAATCCTATTTCCTGGGCAGGTTTACTTAGGTAATAAAGGCCATTTAATTGCAGTTTTAAATCTCCTGCTGTGCAACACACTCCCATTTTAAGATTTGTACAAGCCCACAGCAGCTGTAATCTCTCTCGCAGAACAGAGACGCAAAATTATGAAGGATGAGCAGATGATGGAGGTATAAAAAATTAAATGGACCGACCAACTGCAAGCTGTGTGGGCTGAAGAAGTATCTTAGCCTAACATGTATTCTTCTATTATATCAGCTACTCATGTCACTCTCGTTTTGGGGGTGAGCCTGATATTTTTGTTGAGATAATTGTATATATTACTGAACTATTCCAAGAGAATAAAAACATAAAATAAAATCCCACAGTTGAGTTTATGTAGACTGAAGGATGCCAGTTTACCCCTTTTTAAAGTCTTGTGTGAGGCAGCAATTATTTTCCACTTTGAGAAGTCTTTTGCAAATTTATTATTTCCTAAAGTACTAGAACCTTACAAAGGCAAAAGAACAACAGAGATTTCACAAAACAGGGTATGAACTGCTATCTGCTATCGTGCAGGCCAGTAGGGCAATAGATTAAAAACTACAGTTCTGTCATCTTTCACAAAATCATCGGGGTATAAACATGATCAAACACAATAAACAACCCCTCAACCACTTAAATGGACATCAATCGATCCCATTTACTGTAACTAACAACACATTTCAAGGCTGTTCAATCATCAATCTATTAATTTAATGATACAACACACAATTAAAAATACAATATTCATCGATTTCTTCACTTTTCTATACTATTACAGCACATCTTTTGCATCTAATTGATGTCCTAATTAAGATGAATCATTGGGATATCTCCTGTTTTTTAGTGAACAGCAAACAACCCTATTTCAGTTGCACAACCAGATGCATTTCAAATAAGCATAGCTGGCAAACATAATACTGCCCTTGTATTTTTTAAATACAAATCATTAGGTGTGTATTTGCAATAGACAAAGGAATTCAATTAAAGTACAGAGTTCAATAATCTGAAAGATAAGCCTTGAAAAGTGCTGCAATGTTGCAGAGCTGCTAAAGGCAACACACCTCAACACATTTTTAAAGAAAGTTATCTTACATTACTACTACTAGTAGTACAACAACAATAACAATGTTATGAATAATACATCTTATCATAATCTCTTCACTGTACAGTCAAATCTCACAGGAGATTTGAAAGCATGCCTTTTAAAGACAGTGTGCCATATTCTTAAAACATCAACATCATGTTAAATCTACCACTTTTTTTTAAGCAACACTGCATGGTATAAAAATAAATATTAAAAAAAAAAAAAAAACTTTTGGATTTAAATTTTGATAATTTAAGTTAACCCTCTGGAAGCTTTATGTGACCATTCCCCACTATCTTTCTTTTTCCTCATGGGGGAAAAACAACAGCTAATTTAGCACGAGGGGAAATGTGTTGTCAATATGGCCCAGCAGCTTCTGAAACAGCCCGCTGTTCTAATATCGTTCTATTCTTCTATCCCAGAGGTAACGGGCAGATAATTTCCCAGCTGGGAACAGGTTTGTCCTCGATCGGTCTTCAAACTGCAACAGCAGTGCTGAGAGTCCTACTACTATTTTGTTAACGCCCTGCTGAGTTTATTGTCTAGTGCATACGTAGTGCAGAGACCCACTTTATAGCAAACTTATAAAACATTTTCCATGTAGTAATGAGGCCTGTGTAAGGAACCAAGAGGCTGGAATCAGGCACGAAAACTGCTATAGGGAGGTGTCAAAATAAAACAAAATGAAGGGAGGACCGAGGGGGTGGGAATAGCAGTTAATGTGTCAATAACACAAACATCCACTATTTTGCCATGATATCAGTTCCCACTTGTTTCACATCTAGTTAAATGTGTTCTGCATAATCCTATTTTTTCTATTTCAGAAGCTGAATCAAATAAAAATAAGTAATATATGAATGAGATTAAATGACAGGGGAAAGTATAAGTGTGTTGCACATGCCTGCCTGCATGGTGGGGTGGTGCAATGCTCAATTTACTCCTCTGTATGCTAAGACGTGCCGTGGTAACAAAATACTAAGACATGATACTACTTAATCTAAAATAACAAGAGAAATGCATACACCAGGCATATCACAATGAAGAAATGAAATACCAAAAAATCACATTATATCTATTTCCTAATATTGTACAGACATCCGTGTTTCTCATATTGCTACGGTCATGCTTGAAACTTGTTATGCAGTTAATGTAAAAACAAAAAGAATGCAACTTTCCAAACATACTGCCTGAAACCATTACATAACTAAACTCACATCAGGTTCTATGTTATGGCAAAATGGAAATAATGATAAAATGATCGATTTTAAGGTTCAGTCTCTACAGAAGCATATTTTCTACAGAGCTTCTTGCTAATATTACCCAAACTTATTGTTTAAGAATCCAGTTGATTACCTGAGAGACCTGTTCTATACAAGACACAAAGTGCTCCTCTCCACTTGACTACAGAGAGAAAAACTTGCATGTGCTTAGAGACAAAAATGTTTCAGTTTTAGCATTTACCTGATTTAATTATCTCAAAGTACCAGATGATTGTGGAGATTGAGGTTCTCAAATCTAAATGCTGGTCTTTCTTACAAGTGATTTTCAGTTGAAATTTTGTCCCTTTTTTTCGCACGACAGTGATGAATCTCCAATTTGCTCTCATGTTAAGGAAAGCAGTATTCAGCAGCCACCTGACAGTTATCTAAAAGACAAATAGCTCTAACTAGACAGTTTGTCTGCGCTCTGAGTAAAGGAGAAGACTGAACACGAGAGATAAGACCCATCCGTGAGGTGTACATCTTTTAGTATGTTAAAAATGTTAACAACCTGCTTTCAGGGTCAAGTGGAACACAGCTTTTGAAAGTGTTATTTCACTACTCAAAGGTAATTTCCTATTAGATTTAACTATAGATATGAGTGTGAGGGGGGGGGGGGGAGTCATTTGCTTTCTCAACCAATTGTATTAAGGTTAGGGTTTCACAACTATAAAAAAACTAAACAACTTTCATGGATATTATTACTCCCCCTTGCTCTTCAGATGATATCTTCCTTTTGTGATTGGCCGTATATGTGATTGTTCCCATTAGAAGCTATTATGGGAGAAACTCATTAGAGAATGCAGCCTGGCTTTATATTACACTCCACCCCCATCACCCCCACCCCCTCCGGAAAAAAGAAAAGAAAGAAAAAGGAAACAATCTCACACGCAGGTCCCGTGCTACAGAAGCAGATTTATTGGTTGGGAAATGTCTTCTATTGTAGAGCACCATTCCTAAGATGTATTTTAACAGATGGATGCAGCTTTAATAAGGTCACACGTTCTCCAGATGTTTGCTATTGAATGAACTCTGCTGTGACAACACCAGAGAACAAGCTACACTGTGCATTGAAAATATTTGCCACATATAATATAATAAAACTACACTTCTTTTTATTTCAGTGTGAATAGCCAAGGGAGAGAACGCTTCCTGTGGAAGTGAAAGAAAACAGGCAAGGACAGAGCACACCTGGCTGGCTGGACTGGCGTGACTAAACTGAGTGGGTGCACAATCCATAGGGGTACAGCACTTGGCCAACACATGGAGCTGCACATGCAGAGAAGCAGACATGTCTATTCAAGCAGTGAGAGACCAACTGGGCATTTCTACCTGGAGACAAAGAGCAATGTTGGAGATAGAAGGCAGAAAAATAATACAATTACTACGATTAGGTCCACAGTTCCTTAACTGCAATAAAATCCAAAAGGGGTGAAATGAGAACCACAAATCATTCGTAAGCATGGGCTGAAGGCATAGCACTGCACAGGGAGGCATAAAGCGCATTCGAGTAAATGGTCTTTTGCTGTGCCTGTGGAAGATGTTCATTTTTCGCAGTATTGAGTTTAACTGGGGGAGAATTTGTCACCTACGTTTACATTTATAGACCTGTACTGAAGCTCATAACTTATACCTACCATACAATTATGAAGAGGGACATTATACTCTCAGCTCTAGTCCAGACTTCTCGTCAGCATAATAAAAGCAAGTGGAGGCTTTTGTGTTATTGTGACCCACAACACAAAGCTGAACCCGGTCAAGCTCTGTCTGATGTTAGCAGGGGATGCTGTGCTGCGATCAGAAATGTCAAGACTAGATCCATTTCCCTGAGAGTGTCAAGGTCACAGACCATTCAGGTCTCCAGCACAGATCTGCCACCTGGAAGAGGCAACATTCATAACAGACATGTCCTGGTTGTACCATTTAGCTCACCTTTAAGATTGTCAGTACCATTCCTATACCAGGCTCTCAGAGTAATGACAGAAGCAACTGACCATGCCGCCGAGTTTGTGATTCAGACCTTCACCCCTTCACTGCATTAAATCACTTGCTTTCGGAAAATAATGCAAAGCAGCTCCTCTAGACACCATTCTTCTTCACGTCCCCTTTCATTTTGAAAATGGTTGACGTGGATGAAGACAGGCGATCTGTGGGGGCAGGTAAGATCCGTACTCTGGGTCCCTGACACCAGGCCTTCTGATGGCTGATTAGTAGACAGACCTTCCCCTGGGTGACACACTCCGAGGAGTAGCGAGACGGAAGAATAAGCCAGACGATCATTTTGACATGTTCAAATAGAAAGGGCCCCTGTGAGGCAGGGCCCAGTGGGATCTCAGCCAGTAAGGGGTTGACAGGAATGCTTATGAGCTGCAAAGCTTAGCACTCACTTACAATCGATTATCACACACAGGAAAAGGGAGGATAATTAATGTCACCGCAATGTAGTTAACAAAACCATACTGTTAAGGCAACAAAAGCACAGCATTCTTTAAGCCCCGGAATGCATCAAATTGTAGTCAGTCTCTCTAAATAAACCATGTTTACGGTTTTACTACATTTTTGGGGGGTTTGTTTGTTTCTCTGCCTCGGGCTCCTTTTTGTGTCTCACAACAATGTAAGCCCCAACGCGCTTCCTGTGCTGTGCTGTTGGTCCAATTAGGAATTTTCACGGTGAACTTCTTTCACCTCCTCAGCAGCATCTCTTCAGTCTCGATCTGGGCACCGCGTTGAGAAGTTGAAGGGGGCCCCATCGGGCAGAAAAGGAAGCAAACAAATGTGCACTTGATAGAATAAGGGAGTTTTTCCATTGACTCTGCCGATTGTGTAAACTCCTTCATCTCCTCTCAGAGATAACAATGAGGCGGAGGAAGAGAGCACATTTTGTGTGTGTGTGTGTGTGTCTGTGTGCCAGATGGACTCGGAAGAAGAGGAGAAAAAAATCCAATGATAAAAGGCCTTGGGCTACAGGTTTAGTAGCAGTGCTTAGCTGGTTTATGTTTTTTTCCAGTGCCATGATGTTGATTTTGTTTGGTTTTTCCCTCTGAATGAAAGACTAGTAGTAATAAAGCATCTTCCTTTTATCTGGTAATTTCCTAACAGGATGCAACAACATTCCCATCATACAGTACACAAAGCTTCAAATGCTGTCTTCACAAAAACATTCAATACAAAGTAGGCAACTATAATGACGACCAAAAGAGAATGAGAGTTATTGCTGCTTAACATGTTTACAAATGTTAATCAGTCAGTGAGATAAGTTGTCGAACAGGATCCTAGAAAAACAGTGCTGTACAGGGTAAACAGAAACTCTGGCTTTGAATTTTGTAACAATTAAAGAGGGTATTTGTATTAGTAAGATCTTTGCTGCTAAGCAAGACAGAGAAAAAAAAAATCATACATAAAATCATATAAAAAACAGCATAATTCATTACAGCAACTTCCAAAATGAAAAGCAGAATATTACTAATCAGTTGATCACTTTTGACTGAAACAGGCTCTAAATGTTCAGGTTCAAGTGACCTATTTTCCTTATAAGTGGCACATGGTAACAAGTTATGGACTGTGTAACACTGATTAAGAAGAAGAACATAAAAGTGCAGTGCCTGAAAGAAAAATAATGTTTCTAACCCAAGTATCTAAAAAGCACACATGTCATCCTCTGTTCACTGTATTGCAGCTTCTGTGTCAAATGTTCTTGCTCTTCACATCTCCTGTCTGAGAAGTCCTTACTCAGGCTCTCCAGCAGAGCTTTTTACAAATAAGTACAGATTAAATACCTATCGAAATCTTACATTTACACAGCCCCTAGGCCCCACACTCCGGTCACAATGAGACCATTCCTATCTCGAGCAGACCAGGGATAAAAAAAAGAATAATTTACTTACCGTTTGTATACAGTGCCCTGAAGTTTCTCACAATCAAATTAGTGCAGAGCTGGATTTGCTGACTCCTCTTAGCAACTTTATTGAGCACGTACAGTAGAACACAATACATGCTTTGCTTGAGAACAGTATCATAGAAGTGGCCCACATAAATCAAATGAGATCTCTGGGGAGGTGAAATGCTGACGCAATATGAAGTTTAGGGTGGTGTCCTTTATAGAAAATTATGATTCAGCTGAGAAGCGAGTTACTAAAGCTAACTGGCGGCACGCACAGTCTATAATCACAGCTGTCAAATGAGTGCAAATGTCTCCAGTCCACATTACCATCTGCAGAGCGTCCAGGAGTGTGACTCTTGTTTTCCTGTTGTAATGTATGAGCACCACACCTCCAAAAACAAAACTGCAGCCAGAGCCATCCCATGGGTGGTTTCTGTCTGCAGTCCAGCAGGAATACACACTGTGCATTTAGATTTAAATACAATTTTAAACAAGACTACAAATTACAGATCTCTTTGGTTTGGCTCTTGTTTGCCCATTTTTTGTTTCCCTTTCCTGAAAGCCCTGAGTTTGTAAAAGGCTCCAATACAGCACAAAAACTTGTAACTCAATCCAGCTAGGGCAACAATTATTTGAATGAGTCATTGAAAAGTTTTTGTTTTTTTCAGGTCAACTGAACTGTGGAAAAAAAAAAAAACGTACTGTATTTATGCATTGTTCTTTTAGCAGTGTACTTAGAATATGGGAGAGTCTCTTTTATGAAGGGAACTCAGTGCT
Source organism: Amia ocellicauda (assembly GCF_036373705.1). NCBI lineage: Eukaryota > Metazoa > Chordata > Actinopteri > Amiiformes > Amiidae > Amia > Amia ocellicauda. Next base: position 29,161,713 of record NC_089850.1, on the reverse strand, counting down.
GGCTGAGGAAACGTGTTCAGCAGCCCTTCAGAGGAGTCGGTCTGTGTGGAGAGAGCAGGGCAGGATAAGAGGGCTTGGGACCAGGAGGCCCGTCAGTTTTAACAAACTACAAACAGGATTGTTTTAGGAGTTTACTGTAACCTTTTAAACTGCCTCCAGCATAAACAACACCTACGTGAGATTATTTTGTAATCCCCCACATGAGAGGAGAAGCTACATACATAAATTAATAATACGCAAGCGTTTTCACATAAATTCACATGAGTATTGATGCCAAATTAAAAACAACAAAACTCTGGAGCTGGGAGAACACTAGATTAAAAACCCAAATATGCTCCAGTTTCTCTCGTCTGCATGTTATGTGCAAGCTTGGACAGGAATTCAACTGCACTGTCAGCAGTGTTGCTCCTCTCGGTGCCGTCCACATGTTCATGGCCTGTACTGCTAAGACCCCAGCAGTCAGGAGACACAAACCTCCTTCAGCCACAAGACCTCAACTGACAAAAGTAAGAATTCATCCTCTTAAAGAACATGTATATGTATGTAATAAACTACTTTTGAATTACGTTTTGTTCTCTCTTTTTTAGCACTTTTTGGTCTTTAATATTAAATATCAGTGTAAACTTTCATTGTGCTTTTTGGAGGATTTGTTTTCTTGCATTATGGTATTTTGGACAACAGTGTACAAACTGCATTCTTGTAACTTTTCTACGGCATTGCCTACACCTAGTAATACAATAACACAGAGTCACAATGATGAGGGTGTAATGCTGTGGTTCAAGGAGAACAGGAATTAAAATACGCCACTGCCGGCCCCTGATCTTAGACTGTAGACGCCAACTCGCTTCAACAGAAACTGCATCATCCAATCATCCGTCAAAAGCACTGCAGCAGTCATACAGGCCAGGGAGTGCCCATATATTAACCACCTTCTGAACAGATGCGTGTTTGATATTCGACTGTTGTCAATACCTTTTGCACTATATTGCACATAAACTTCTATTTTCCGGTTGATTTTGCTTTTGATAGTGTTCTGGATTATTTTTGTGAGAAACAGAATATTATTAACTGTAAGAGAACAAGAAAGAGACGTGTCGATCAGCAACACTTGTGTTCCTAGGATGCTTCATTAACCTTTTGGTTGTGAAATTTAAAAAAAAATTCTCTATTTAAATAAAAAAAACGTAACTTGTCCTCTTAGATAAATTAGCCATGTGGAAAATGTATTCCATTACAAATGTTTATGCTTCATTGTTCTTGTCACTTCAAGAAAATGACACGTAAAACTTCACTGCAATATTTTGCCTGCAAAATATAAAGACAGTTGCTTCATATGGCAAGATTGGCAACTTTCACTACAGGATGCAAGACTCGCATGCTTTTTTCTAGTTAGAGTTTGCATTGTTAAAATCTGTGCTTAAAAGACAATACAGGACCGATCACCTCAATACAGACTGAATGGCAATTAATACCAACCCCCGAGTTTTGCACTCCTGACCTTTATAAATTTGCAATCAATAAACAGGAGGTTATATTAGATATTCACTGAAATGTCGCACAATTCAAATGTTTCCAATGCCAGCAGAGGCTTTCTTGTTTGTTCAATACGTTTTGTAGAATCTTTAAAGATACCAGTAGAAGGGATTTAGAGAAGTCACAATTATCTAACTGCCAGGGGTTGAAGGATCCCCTCCTGTGCATAATAGCTTTATTTTCGCAGGACACACAGAGAAAAACATATTCATGCAGTTTGGATAAATGATGTTTAGATTATCTGGATGATGTATTGTTAAAATATGGATAATAAGGCAGGTGCTAAAAACTGTAAACATTTAAATTGCACCAAGGACAATCGGGCCACACTGACTGAAGTCTAAGGTGCTTTCCCCTGGAACAATGGTTTTCACAGTGAGAAGCTGAAGAGTGCATCACCACATTTGTCAGCCAATCCTACCTAACATTTCCATTGCATACTCACTGGAGCCCTCTCTCCACACTATGGACAGAGCTGAACCAAAATTTGACAGATAAAAAAACAAAACTAAATAAATCTTATTACCGCAGATCCGAGGAAGATATTGTGCCCAGTGAATTGAGAGATAATGCAAGGGAGGGTTAAATGATAACTTTGAAGAGATAACCCAAGGCATTCTTCACAGGCCTGAGAGAAAACAAACTAGATTCCAATATTGTATACCTCTGAGCAGCCTCCATTCAATCTGTACAGTGTGCTCAGGAGACAAGATCCATTTCCTGAGCCGTGTGTGCATCTTGCTATGAGGGACTAGATTGTGCAGTGTTTTAAATAAACATGCCAAACAGTATTTTCTATGGCTTTGTTAGTTTTCCTTTCAAATGACATACTATACATAAATATATAAATGACAATATTTCTGCCTTCATTTTCTGCAAGCAAGGCTGTATGATCTCATACAGATAAACATCTGTTAAATCCAGGCCGCCTTCCCTTAAATGTCAAGTGTTAGCATTAATTAGTTCATCCTAGGAGAATAAAGCCTATTTTAATCCAAGGTCTGTAGGTTCCATGCAAATGTTTGTCTTAATGTAATGTTTCATACCGATAATCTATTGTTAGAATTCTTCCCCTTGCTCTTGTGTAAGATTAACAAGGAAAATCACATCAAACTGATCACTTTGAATACCATAAATACTAATGCCTGCTTATTGTCAAAAAACAGAAACGCTTCACAAAGCAATTGACAGCTGACTGCCTGGTGAAGAATTTGATAATATCATGAATATCTTTGAATTTTATTAGTGCAAAGACAGAGGGTTTTTGTATTCAATATCCATGAAGAGTATTTTGAATATGGGGAAAACCAAAACAAACAACATAAATATGCTTACCTATTAAGCTACATTTTAAATGTCACAGAGATAATATAGGACACGCCATGTCCAATCATAAACATTCTCTACCCATAGCTAGGACAAAACGGAGAGTAAGGTGAAGAGCATAATTAGGCTGATTAAATAGAAGGGCACTTCACAAAATAACACTGAGCAGAAACACACACACCAGCAGCAGCCTGCAGTGAATATTGCAGTTTCAGGTTTTGGTACGGCTGATGGTTAACAAATAGGAAAGCAGGACTGCATTTACATGTATATCAATGGCATTTCGTTTTAGTCCAACGGCTGAATTTGAACTCTAAAGCATTTAAAGTGAATTTGGTTTGATATCAGCTCAGGTCGAATAAACACGCAGCCTGGGTAACCAGGCTGCGTGTTCATCCGACCTGAGCTGATAAAGTAAGCAAGTCAGGCTGAGACAGACAACGATGAGATATTACTGAGTGCTGAAGGTACACCTGACAGCTTCTGCAAAGACTAAAAACAAGCTCCCTCCCCCTGTGTCTTTAGTTTTGAACTGATCTCTGAATTTTAAATAAGTAGCTATTAAGGATAACCAGGGACATTATATTAAAGCAATTTATATGCAAATTTCAGACAAGTAGTTCAGTGCCTGGTAATAACAGGAGCTGAATTAAAGCATGCTCATTGACTCGGGCTGACCCGCTTCCACTAATATAGACACTCATTAATGAGCTGTTCCATTTAGCTAATCATACAGAATGATTGGAGCAAGCCCACTTTACAGTACTGCCGAGCAGGTGTGAGAATCATGCCAAGGTCAATAATTCAGCAAACGGAGGGCGGGCCGCTAGGTGGCAGCAAAGGGCTAGTGTTCTTCTGAATCTGTTTTGCTCAGGCAGTTTGCTGAAATACATGAACCACACACACACACACACACACACACATCACACACATCACACACAGGTGTTCTAGCCTTCTTGTACTGTTCACTGTGTTGAAAAGCTTGAGGACAACAAGGATAAATCAATGAATAAATTAATACTAATAATAACTAATCCCAAATGCACAGCAACCTAATACATAATACTCATGAACATTAAAATGAGCGAGAAATGCATTGAGTCCTTTCACTCAGACACAAAAGGACTGTCAAGTAAAAATAGATCTCCTTCTGCCCACTTCAGTCCCATTCGATATTATACACATACACACGCATACCGCCAACACAGGGAACATATTTGAATCTTGTCAGTTACAATTAGAATGTGTGTGTGTGTAAAATAAAATACAAACAAGTCTTAAATACTGAACAATGGCAGCAAATATCCACTGTGAAAATGAATGGCTGAGCATATCCTAAACCAGCCTTGCTAAATTATGTGGTGGGATACAAAACATGTTTTTCCATATATCCATGTTATATTTCATGACAGATATAAAGTTATTTTCATCTGAACACTGTACTTTTACTTCACTGTCTGTCATAGTTTGGGTAACTTTCTAATCTGTTATATAGCGACAAATTGCCTTGCTGTGACTGATGGGTTTATAACAGAAATGCAAACTTTTCCCCCCAGTAATGTGATGACAAGCCCTCACTGCATTTGTAAACAGGCCGGACGACAAGGAGAACTGACATAAGCATTCAAGGCCTGCCCACAGTGTTACCTATGTGCTATTAGGACAACACCTACATCTAGAGAAAGGAAATTGGAATTTACCTGTGTGTGATGGGGACGGAAAGAAGTGAAGAGATTCCCATTGGACAACATGAAAAGGAAATGGAAAACAAGAATTAATAATTGATCAATTGGTAAATGACTAAGCACAAAGAAATACAAATAAAAAAGTACTAATATGACATATTAGCCAGTTAATTGCAATTAAAATGTTTCAGCTATAAAAAATGTAATTGGCCATTTCTTTAACCCTTCTGTCTAAACCTCTCATTTGTTTTGGCATGTTGTGATGAAACATGTATTTTGAATCTAATCCTCGAGTGCAATAGGCTGCATCACAATTACAATTAAGCCACGGCAGAGTGAAACATTCCTTGTTGCGCGAACCCAAAATACCTCTGCCACTTCAGACAAAGGCTGATGCTGTTCGATTCCTTCCTCTCGGATCCCCTTAAAGGAACTCATGGACCCCGGTGACTCTGCCTATTGTTATACGGCACACACAGGCCAGGGCCGCGTCTTCTGCCTTGTTATTATTCACAGCACACAGCGGCGGAATCACCAATGGAAACTGTCGGCGGATTGTCAGTAGCCAGAGCTGCACGGCCTCAGCGCTACACCGCCAGAGGACGTGTTCCAGCGGGGCTGTGGCTGTGGGGGCGGCGGCCGCTCGGTTGGCACTCCTGACAGCCAAGCCACAGCTGCTCACTGAAGCACTCTGAATTCAACCACACTGGTCTCTAAAGTAGGTGACTATGGGAAGCTAACATTACAAAAATTCCAGAGCTTCATCCTGAAATTATCTTGACAGCTACCCTTCTTTTTCCCCCTCTGAATTTGTATAAGTTATGGTTTCCCTGACTCAGAACTCGAACTTGGCCCACAATGACAGTTTTAGCTCTTATACAGGCAGCCGTCACATCATAGTTTCAGGGACAGATGGAAAAGATAACTGTAATGGCTGGAAGTATAAACCGTGGCTATTGTGCGTGTGCAAGGATGTTAAATCTCTCCTGTTCGGGGCTCTAATCTTGAAGGCTCCAGTGTGTCCCCTTCTTCCTTACAAAAAGAGCTGTCAGGCTATTTGTGGTCAGTTTAAAATCTTTCTCCTGAATGCTTACAGGGTATGTTTTGCACAGCACATATATTATAGTGTACAGCAATCAAAAAGTAAAAAAAATCATTTCTGCACAAATCTAGGTCATGTTATTTGAATGTTTTAATAATGCATAGAATTTCAGCACTGTGGTGAGACTGGAAACAAAATCTGCTTCTTACTTAACAAATATTAAAAACCGTGTATCTTGTTAGCCAGCCATAATAATGTGAAATCACTTTATAATTTTGTTCAGTGTCATTGATGAAAAACCAGCTGCAGCAAATACCTCTTGCAACACAGGTTCCAAGCACACCATTCTGCTGTAAAGGTGTATGCACAAAAGCAATTATTTTCTGAGATTTTGGATAACTTTCAGCATTCACTCATTAGCTGCAGCTCTTTTTAATTTTGTTCTACTGCCCACACTGGGGAGCTCATTTAGTTGTTAATTTGAACAATTTTGAGCACGGGAAGAGAGCGGTATATTTGCATTCTTAATATCCTTTGCTGAAAGAAGCCTTAATCAAGCCGTGTCTTATTGATTCCTAAATTGCAGAAATCCTCACACAACATACACACAGACAAGAGGACTTAGTATTCTGTCAACAAAAGAGGGACAACCATCAGCAAGAGAAAACTGGGGAAACTCTAAGAATAACACATACATGAAATAATTACAATTGATATTCAAATTGCTTCTAAAATGATGCAACACGTTAACATTATTCTTTCACTGGTCTCTGTCGCATTACTATGACAGACAGCAGCTATGGTAAGCTGTCTCTTTAAATCCTATCAATCTGAACAGAGCTCAGCTCTCAGGACACGGTGGGCAGCCTGGAATCTGTGTAGATGTTCACAAGAAAAGCGTGCGACTCGGCGGTGGGAGCCAAGAGGAGCTTGAAATGCCAGAAGCCACTGATGTGGAACCAAAATATAACCTTTTTGGTTGAAAGAATTAAGATCTACATAACTGAAGACTGGTGAAGAATGAGATCAATGAGCAAACGTTCAGCAAACATTTAGAATTCTGTCCTTTTAAGTAGTTTTAGATCATATGGGCATCTTTATTGCATCCATATTGTCATCATAGTCTCTTCAATGTTGGTTCCCAATGTTATTTTGAATGAATGACAATCCAGGCATTCTATGAAGCCCGAATGACAACACATTTCATTTAAAACAAAGCATCTAAAAGTAAGATGTTCATTTGCTTAACTGAATACAATTTTCACCAAGTGCACTATTAGAGGCATGTATTCCATCTCCCAACAGTCTGGTACCCACTTACCATTCACAAAAAATGATGTCCTATCTCTCTGCTATTACAACAGGCTGCAAATGTGCTATGAACGCTGATGGGATTCATGTAGTGTTAACAGATTCCATCACTATTCTGTGTTGAGCTACAAATGCACACCCATAGCTTTGGGCTCAACATAGCTGGTTACAAATTGCATAAAATAATACAAAACACCGAAAATACAGCTAAATCCAATCTACATCTAGGTATAATAATCTGGCCACACTTTCAGAAGCAAATAAAGAGCACTGACAATGAGGGTTTCTGGGAGGTTTCATTATAAACGGCTTAGCAGACATAAATATACATTTACCCCACAGCTATTACCATACATACGGTCAAAAGAAAGTTAATGAATCACGATTGTAATCAGCCCTATCTCACTCTGTTCCAGTTAATCCTGACAAAATCTCAGGCTGAATCCTATTTAAAAATCAAATTCCATTAAATTGTATTTTTCTTTTCAATGTAATGGATTGTGTTACCAAAAAAGCATTTGGTCTTTACAAATAGCACAAACTGGAGTAAAGTGAAGTTTCTATTCTTTTTTATAGAAGATGATCCAATAATTTCAGTTATTTTTTGCTGGACTGGTTATATTTCAAAACCGCATGACATGTACATTTATATATGCAATACATTTGCAGTGCATTTTCAGTTCAACAAAGAGTAGTGATGGAATCTATTAACACTGCATGAATTTAATCAATTTCTGTAGAGAGGGATTATTTATATAGCTGCCCTTGTGTATATATCATTTTTCTCACTGTCATGACCTTCTATCTCCATTCCCCTCAACTCCCATCACCCTTTCCCCATCTTCCTGCACCCAAATTCTTGACGTCAACCACTTTTTCTGTTGTTTACTTAATCTCAGAAACGGAAGATTTGGTAATCTCTTGAACATTATTAAAGTGGCAACTGAAGTAAGTGTAAGTGTGTGCGTGTGTGTGTGTGCACGTGCGTACGTATCCTGAGATCTATACTCCCTCAATCTTATCGTTTCTGTCTTGATTCAGTCTGATTTTGATCGCAGCTAACAAATGCTTAACAGGACCATTAATGCATTACACAGAACACGTTTTTGTCTTCTGCTGCCAGTTACAATACAGCTTCTATCTCTTGATTTCACAATGCAAAGGATTTGGATTAAGAAAGATGGATGGGGGTGGTGGCTATAAGGGCTGTACTTATTATTATTATAATATATTTTTTTAGTATTTTCTATTTGGATCAGGAATTAGATTACATTAGATCAGTAGCAACAAATCAGGATTACAGCAGGGCAGATGGCAAATGTAATGCTGTAATGTGCCATCTAGCAACATACAAAACACAGAGGCTGTGCCAAAATAGCCACAGTCCATCACCTCACACTTAATGGGAATTTTAGTGTCTGCTGGAGTCTCATTTTCTTTTGGAGGCCGCCTCCATTTGGATGAAAACAATGTCATTTTCTCTGCCTTTCAGTGTATTTGGAGTATTCATGCCCCTCAAAACACAATCACATGCAGTACATGTACATTACTGGGATTTTAACTAACTACATGTTCATAGCATCACTACAGCACATTATTGTCCTTTTAAATCAATCTCTTAAGTTCAGGTCCCTTGATAGAGATTCTTCTACATTAACTCCTTTTCAGATGTATGTGCATCACATTCATTTTTTATGTTCTTGGTAAGAAGAACGTACGTTTAATCAAGGGAACAACCAGAGTGAAGGTCAGTCACCAATAAGCTCAGTGCTGCAGATTCAGATGGGTTAACTGGGGTATCATCATTTTTCTAACCTGTATTATGAGACTTTGATCCCCTGCTTCCTGTGGCTACATTTCTTAGCCTCACAGTCTGCAGTTAACTATCAGTGTTCGTAGGTCCAGCCTCGTGCCACAGGCACACCTATATATATGGCACATAGAGCTTAGAAGAACCATTCTGTGAAGTAAACAGAAAGGCCAAACAGTGTATTCCACTACCCACTCAATCTAAGGCCATTATGGCAGTATAGAGCTGATGAAGTTGGTGCAATTGTATTCTGCATAGAAGCAATAATGGATTTGCTGTGCAATCAACAGCCTATTTCTCCTTCTGCAATTTCAGAGCCATTACTTTTCTTGGCAAGAAACTCCATCTGTTAATGTCCTGTAAGCTCTGCCAGCCTGGAAAGCCAGACAACTGCATGGCAATTCAAGTACATGGCGACCAGCTTTTAAAGTTGCATCTTTTTTTTTTTCCCCCTGACTGTCATTGAAATGTATTCAATCTGATCAAATGAGCACCTTTTGAGAATATTTATTTTCAATTTTAAATTTGCATCTTCAACATAGCAAAACCTTCACCCATGTTTATTAATTTAAAATCATGTGTCTGCCTCAGAGCTCTAGGTGAAAGGCATAAGCACTTAATGGCTGTTAAAAATAGAGCTAATTCTCAACTGCAAAGTTGGCATGAACATGCGCTTCATATTTGTGTGTGTTGTCTGTCTGGTAAATGAGACAGTGGAAATGAATCTCTGGATGAAGCACCTTGCCTTTGAAGAAGAGTTTTAAAAACTTTTCATGCACCGGCATATATAATAATTTATAATTTGCTGGCATGCGTTGTATTTTTCATTGTGGTTGAGGCCCTCTAGTAATAATAATGTGCATTGCCAGGGTGGGATACTCTGGCATTCATGGCAGTGTGCAGGGACCCATGGGAATACTCCTTCTGGGGATGTAGTAAATAGAGCTACATTTCCAGAAGGGATTAGGCTGCTGTCAGAGTGAAGAGTGTATATTTAACCATTATTTAACCAGTCAGAACAAAATGAGAACAGAATAAAATATAATTTTGACCCTCTGTGGCTTATTGGGTTCAAACTTGAACATTAATGGAAGACTGTAATACAGAGTAGTTACTGTAGTGCCAATCACTGTAACACTGGTGTTACTAAAAATCAGCCTTATACTGTAATAATTGACTATACTTGTTTCCAGGAAGAGGAAGGAAGAACCAGACAGACATTCAGGGAGACGTGCAAATCAAATAAGTAAAATGCTCAGCCGTCATCCCCTTGAAAAACCTTTCCAACCACTTAAGTGCAGAAAGAAAGCTGTTTAATGAAAATGATGTCAGGTGAATAACATTTTAGACAAATCTTATTTCGCTGCTGTCCAAAGGAAATTGACAGGCGGTGAAGAAGTGGCTCACTGCAATCCAGACTTGGCTCAGGCAAAGCGCTAAATATTCCCCTCGCATCATGTTGAGGTGTAACTGTTATCTAACCATAAATAAAGGCTACACACAGATACAATGGCAAATAACACGTTGGAATTGCTGCTTTTTTTGTTAAGTTACTGTACACATTTTTTTTTAAAGAATAAATAAGGTGAACAAAGAGACAGGAAGAGCTTAGCAAGCTGCCCGTTTCTGACTCCGGTCACCTCACATTGTCTACAGTTACAGACAATTGGTTGCTGCAGCACCTGTAGCTGATAAAGAATTGGATTTCAAAGTAACAGCAGCATCCTTGCAAACCAGCGAGTCTGTCAGCGTAGGTCAGCACACACAGACATCCCTCCACCGTCTCCCACTGATTACTTGTGAATACCGTTCCTTTTGATTCTGGGATTTTTCATTGCTTTCAAATGCAGACTGGGCTTCCAGCACGGGTCTGCCCACTGCTTTTTATGAAATATTAAATTACTCCTCTCGCTGATAAAATACCTTGAATTTTCCAGCTCCGACGATACCTAGGGAATGCTCCGTCTCCCCGTCTGCCTGATTACTGCTGACGACTTTGAGCCCGACAGGATAGGAGTGCTTTTATTGTGCTTTTTTTGTATGTTTCTTAAATCCTCAGATGTACAGCTTTGTGCGCAACTTTCAAAGAGCTGCCAGAAATAAAAAATCCAAGAAAACCTCTCTTAAATGACTAATAAAGCAGGCATACATCAGAATTGCTTACATTGAAATCTATGCGGAAACAGTATGGTACACCTTGATATGGTTATGTTAAAGATGAAAATCTACAGAAATGCAATTTAATTAATGAGGGCTTTTTCATTGCTGAATGGTATTTCCTCTTTTTCTTTGTTGTGTTTATATTTTAATTCAGAATGAGCTAACACATTTCAGATAAGGGGCTTTGCCATTTTGCTGTCAGTAAATGTCAAAGAGGTATCTATGATATCCTATGGGAAAATCAGCTGAAGTGCCTGCCTAAGTTGGCAGGAAAATGGTGGAGTTTAAAAAGGCAATATCATATCATAGTATTATAGCTTCTTTTTACATCTAAACCCCACTCTGCTACAATCGGTACAATCCGAACAATCATTAACATTTAAAACCCTATGACCAGGGTTTTTCTTTTTATATTTTGTTATTCTTTGTATATATTTTTTTCTTTTTAACATACATTTTTGAAAGAGTGGGTTAAACCAATCATTGCTGATATGGATCTCTGGGTGCAGGCTATGATTTGCTCTACTACAAAGCACAGGATTACTGAAAATGCCCCCTTCTGTGGGGGAGAATAGGAAAAAGGGAGAGGAAAAGGAACAGTCTGCATGATTGGGCAATTTTGCCATCAGAGTGCTGGAAGATGTTCAAATCCTGTTATAGACAAGCTGTACCCTATGAGCACAAACAACCTAACACGATGAAAGCACCACATATTCTGCCGAAAACACATCCCATTCGATACATTCTTAAGAATAATGCTATACATGCACAACTAGTCAGGAAGAAAAAAGCATACATCTTTTGAAATGAACAGGTTTAACAATGATCTGTTTTGAAAACAGAATCAATGTCCCTCTTCAATCATTGCCCATTCATTGTCCGGAGGTTTTCTAAAGGAAACAACAGAACTGGCAACAGCTAATGATTGTGTTATTTCTGTTTAATCTATACACAAAAACAGCCTTATGTCATGTAATTTCTCTGGTTTAGAATATAGTAAGGTCCATAAATATTTGGACAGTGACACAATTGTCATCATTTTGGCTCTGTACGCTGCCACAATGGATTTGAAACGAAACAATCAAGATGTGCTTTAAGTGTCGACTTTCATCTTTAATTTGAGAGTAGTTACATCCAAATTGGGTGAATGGTTTAGGAATAACACCCATTTTTATAAGTGGTCCCCCCAGTTTTAGGGGCTCAAAAGTATTTGGACAAACTAACATAATCATGAATTAAATTGTGAGTTTCAATACTTGGTTGCAAATCCTCTGCAGTCAATGACTGCCTGAAGTCTGGAACCCATAGACATCACCAGATGCTGGGTTTCTTCCCTGGTGATGCTCTGCCAGGCCTGTACAGCAGCTGCTTGTTCTTGGGGCGTTTTGCCTTCAGTATTGAAACTCACAATTTAATTCATGATTATGTTAGTTTGTCCAATTACTTTTGAGCCCCTAAAATTGAGGGGGCCACATATACAAATGGGTGTAATTCCTACACCATTCACCCAATTTGGATGTAACTACTCTCAAATTAAGATGAAAGTCTACACTTAAAGAACATTTTGATTGTTTCCTCCATTGTGGTGGCGTACAGAGCCAAAATGATGACAATTGTGTCACTGTCCAAATATTTATGGACCTAACTGTATGCTTATGACAAAGTAGATATAAAGGCAGGGATACAAAGCTCTGCAAATCTTTAAATTTGTCTTATATTAATAAGTAGCCCTTACATTCATCAGACTTGTTTTAATCTCATTTAATTCATGGAGAAAATCTCACTTTATGCACATTTACTTCCTGAAATGTGATACTTCATTGATACTTTCTCTACAGCCTGATTCACCCCACTGAAACAGCAGAAAAACCTAACCTTATAGGTAATACTGCTGAGTTAATCCTATAAATTACTCACAGACTAAAAGGCCAAAGGTCAGTGTTAGTCAACGAAACGAACAACCAAATTGAGAGCTTAGAGATGTTTCATCTTTTTGATCCTTAGCACGATACAAATGAATAGGTAACAAAGTAAATATACTCACTACTTACATATACATGGACATAGATTCATACATAAACATTTTACATACATATCAAATAAGATAACTAAATATAGATCTGTCCAGTACTTTACCAATGATTAACACTGAAGACAAATATTAAAACATAGATTTACATAACTAAAATATCGCATTTTTAAACTAGACCCAGGGGAGCAACAAATGACACTATTATGTTTTGTAGAACCGCTTGCACACTTTTAAACAGCACACAGCCCATTAAAAACAATTACAGGAGTGGTTTAAGTGTTCAGACAGCTGCCATATGAGACAGACAAGCTAAGGAACATTGTGCCACTGGTCAAGGGGTCATTAGGAGACAGATCTGTCTCTGCCACTCTTAACTAGCTATGAGGAGAAGGGCAGAATTCCTTGAAGAGTCTACAGAATGATTTCACTACAGTAAGTCAAAGGAGCACACTGCACCTCATTAAGAACACTTTAACAGTTAATTATAAGCCCATGAAATAACCTCCTGTTGTCAAGAAAAGGGGTTTTCTAATTTATCAGACACTGAACAAGGTGGAGAAGATTCCTGCTGAATGGGAGACATTTATTGCTCTGAATTCCTGTGGATTATGAATTCTTGCTTGTGACAAGGAAAGAGCTACGGAAAAGACAGTAAGGTGCTACAAGTACATAGATATCTCTCTGTGGCAAATTATTTTTCCTCCATTATGCCTTTCTGCCTAAACACAGCTCAACCTCAAGGAATGAGGAGTGTGTGTGAAATACTACTACTAAACCAAATAAATATACAGAATCCGGACAGCATTTTTTTAAATCAAATGGTTAACGATTGATTAATTTACCTGGCTGCTTACTGAAAGGGTTAAAGGTTGGTTCAGTTTGATCCGATTTCATTGTCTGTACTGCATCCTGTTAGGGTGAGTATAGCTTTTAAATACACATCCTTCTACTATGCATTTGACAGACTTATACTGACTAAATTGCACATAATTGACTACATTAGGTAAATGTTTTGTATGTACCCAGACATAATCACATAGATTGTAAAACGTGTTACATTCTTCTAATTACATTTACTCATGGGTGAATTTGGGGTACATATAGAATACCAAGGATACTTCATACAAAATGTTGTACTGAGGACTGGAGTTGCTAAAGGGCTGATTCATGCTCAGGCTTCACAAGTCAAGCTGTTACCGAAGCCAGACACATTGCAATATGGATTCATTATATAGGGGGTTCATAAGTAAAACAAAAAAAAATCCAGACTGGTTAATTGCAGATGATTTTCTTTTTGTCATTGTTCAGTCACTAGCTTGGGCCTTTTTCCACTCTGGAAGTCCCACTGAAAAGCCAGATGTTTCGAGTTCATACAGAGAGAAGATGCAATTACTCTGAGAACACAGACTGATGAACTGCATGCAGGTCTGACAGCAGCCTTTGTAATCAAGCACATCAGTATGATAAAAGATATTCGTCTGAAGCCTTTGTGTAGGAGTCTTATCTGTTCATTTCCAATTTGATTATACAGAGGAATATACATTGTACTGTCCCATCAGCATATTCAATTGCACAGTACAGATGTAGAAAAAAAAAAAAAAAAAAAAACAGCAACGGAGAGTCTGGGCCCAAGCCAATCCAAAGCCTCTGTGTTAGTGCGTGATTAGAACGCACCGCATTCAGCTAGACAAGCTTGGACTTTATCTGTTGCTGGGAATGAATCAAGGTTCAAAACTGAGTGGCCTCAATTCACTAGTGCAACCCCTGGTAAGAGGCACCGCATAAAGAGCCACAGAGAGAACCCATCTGTCTTCATCCAAACAGTTTGCCACTGTTCTAACCACAACCTGTCTCTTTCAGAGGGCAATACAAGTGCTGCATGCACTTTCTTCAAAATATATTTTCAACAACCTGATATTCTGCCACCTCAAATATTTTCTGATATCAAGATTATTCACATACATACATACATACATACATACATACATACATACATACATAAAACATTAACAAGTTGGTCTAATCACATTTAATTTAGGAATACTATAGAAACAAAGAAAATGCTTACTCAGAACACATTTACATATGTCAGATTGAAACAGATATATAATTATATTACATGACAGAATGATTATACATCATTACCAGCCTCCTCAATCAGGATAATATAACTGATTGCAAAGCATAATTAATTAAAGGACCCTTATAAATGAGTGACCTAAAACAGTTTCTGCGTATTGGCCATTTTATTTTTATTAACACTTTATTAACAGTTACCTTACAAAAGAATTAAAAAATATATATATTGTGGAGTAGGTATTTCACTGCCATGCATTTTAAAATGTGCTCCTCTTGCTTTTAATGCCAGCACAATTAAGCAACACAATTAAAGAAACTAGGGAACAGATAATGCCATACAAGGATAATGGGATTTTCTATAAAGATGATTTCTGTTGAGGTGATAATATGGTAACTTCAGTAAACCATTCCAATGTATCAGTTTTCATATTAAACTAACATCTCAATCCTTTGGCATTGTGCTCTTCAATTGGTTATGCTGCTCAAAACTCCAGTTGTCCTTTTGAGTAAGACCATAGAAAGAGGCCTATAGTTTGCTGGGGAGGAGGCAGGTAAAGACACTATGTGAAGACACTAAGTCTTCATTCTGTTTCTTCTATTGTGAGAAATACACATTTTCAGTCTAGTAATGATCAAAAAGCATCTGAAGTAGATGAAATTGATGATGACTGGGGCCTTATTTTATTATGATATTATCACAAATTCCCTATGAGATGTTTTTATACTAGGAGTTACTCATGGTGAACTATCATTAGCTTCTAAGAGATTACCTGACACCCCCCACTTTCTTTAAAATGTGTCTGTGTCACATGTTTTATGTGGAATACCTAAAATAGAACAAATAGACAAAACAAAAATGATATTACAACGGAACTCATAAGAAGTCTTACACCCCGTTTCCACTGTCCACACATAAGTGCACCTCGGCATGTCCGTGCCATACCCATACACCTAAACAACGCTGCCTGTGTTTCCATTGCATTTTCATTAGGTATAGCTTACACAGGAAGTGACTGTGAGACACCAAAGGTCAAAACGTATTCTAGGATTCTCTGTGTTCAAAATACCTTACATTTTAAAATGCAATCAATTTTGGACTGAAATGTTTTTGCAATATCTAACAGTCTTACACTTTTTGATGTTTGAATGTTTTTATACCAAATAGTGAATGTATTTTGCCACGGCACTGTATTGTAATCCGATGCAATCCTTTCTCCAGCGGGAGTTTCACAATATTTTCAAACACTTTTAAATGTCTTACTGCTCTAAGCAATTGATCCTGTATGACACTTTCCAACCATTCATTAGTAAGTGCTCTAATTTCATCATCTTCCCAAGGTGAAGTGGCCTTGCATCGATAGTGGCCTCCATTAGTGTAGTTACAATTTCAAAATGCAGTGATATGGCATCTGGATACATAAAGGGATGCAACGGCACGTCTGCCTAGACCAGTTTGGATGTACGACACAGGCGGAGGTGCACCTGAGCCACAGTGGAAACACCTAGACAAGGTCTACAGAATTGTTCTTCTTCAAAAGAGGATTCTGTTGAATTAGTCAGAGATTAAAGTGTGAAGTCATATCTGTTGCTTTTATTTTTGGTACTGCTTTTAAATAAACAAACTCAACAAGTGCAGAGGTGTGAAGAATGATAAGATTTTTTGACCTGCCTCTAACAACAAATGCAGTTCATTTTGGTGCCAGATTACAGTTTATGGATTGTTATTGTGTTAAGCTGTATTGTAGCTATGTGAAGAAAAAAAATTAACTTCCCTAACAGATTAACCTTATGGTTCAGAAACTTGAATACATGATAAACAATAAGTGTAAAGTGATAGGTTTGCAATGGTCAGTGGGTGTGTGATCGTATGTGTGTATGCATATGTTGTACAAGCATATCGCTAAAGGGAATGTTTAGTCTGTACAAAGACGGAAAACAATGGGACAAAACAGCTTCATGCAGACCAGAGAGATTCAGTCTGCATAATCATTCATCTATTATTGTGTTGAGTAGGGAAAAAAAATATGTAGGGGAATTGGCTTTATTTAAAATGGCACAATAGATTTCCCTGTAGTGTTCAGAATATTTTATCTTCAGAGTCCATACCTTGCACTAAGACAGACACATTATTGTGTTTAATTTTTTTAATCAATTTTGATTTTCTGCATTGTTAAAATTGCAGTGTGCATATACGTGTCATAAATGTTTATACTTCTTTCTCTGCTGCTCTAATTGAATCTCGGAAAAGGATTTATTTCAGTACAAAGGATCTCCCAGTAAAATTATGGCTGTTTGCCTTCCATCCCACGGTGCAAACTAATCCTGTCCATAAAATAAATCAGTGAAAGACATAGCCTCCTTGATTCTGTGATTTTGATCCTGGGTCAGAGTCCTTGTTATCAAGAAAGACTATAATTCTACTGAAATAGGAGCTGGAATGGAAAATGCACAGTTATACTGGCATAAAATAAAAATTGAATAAATGTCAGAGGAAGGGGGAAAAGGAAAGATTAAAAACACTTAAGAGATTTATAGTAAACTGTAAAGCGTGTGGAAGTAAATTATATCAGGGTCCTATGCTGTAAAGTGCAAAATTCTATCAGGGCCATGGCAGATTTTATATGCATGTGTATAAATATATAAGGATGGGTTTGCACAGAGAGTCCTGCTTGTGCCTGGAATCAAGGTTAACATGACAGGCATGTGAAAACCCAATTTCCAGGTCCCTGATAAAATATGGATTCTGTCATTCACATATGGCAGTGTTCCTGCTGGCTGCGTTTAATTATAGATAGCAGGGATAATCCAGGAGGAGCTCAGTTCCAATGTGTGGGATCAGGGCACTAAAGACCCCAGGACGGGGAACAATTCCAGTCTTGATAAATGCATAGCTTTCCTGGTGCCCGAATGCAACTTGTTATTTATGTGCTGATTGATAGGCTGTTTTACAGTGGAAATACTGTGACACTTTCTAACATTTTAGACACATTGAAGGTAAAATACATCAGATATGATAGCATCAATATTTTGGGTGTTCACAAAAGCATCGAAGATAGCCATGTACAGCTGAAGATGCTGTAAGGCAATACATAAAATTGCATGCAATATGTAGAACACAAGTCAACAAGTGAAAACAAGCTACACTTGTTAATAAGTGCGATATTAAATTATTGCTATCATCATCCAACTTATTGAATGTTTTCTGCAATATTTGGATTCTTATATAGAATAATATAAAATGCATATGAATAATTTGCTTTCTGACAAAAAAACGTATTTTAAAGGAGGCCTTGAGCAAGTTATTGGCCTTGAAATGGGAAGTAAGAAAGAATGTATTTTTTTATATATCTTTCCTTAATTAAAATGAGATTCAAGTATTGAGAAAAAAATTATAAGCTTCGTTTTATAACATCAAAAATATCCCCAAGACCTTAGACAGAAAACCCACTATCGAGCCTGATGAAATTGAAACATTTTCAATTGCAAACATGAAAGGCTTGTTTAATGCATAATTAATGCATTAGAGTAGCTTTTTAATTTACTATTATTAAACGGGTAGTATACAGGGAATGGCTCTCTACAGCTCTAGGCAATGATCTTAAATAATAATAATAATAATAAAAAATCTGTGCATTCATGCAGTCTTTCTATTCATTCATCTTGAAGCCGGATGTACTTCTAAACAATCCCACGGGTAGAGAATCTTATTATACAATTATGATATGGAAATAATTTTGCTCTATTAGGACATTTGTCTATCAGAAACTATATAGAAACAGTGAGGAAAAGTCAAGCTTGTATCACAATACAGAGGATTAGATTTTTTTTTTTATTAAAGTGGGACACAGAAGAAAGCACAAAGGTCATCACACAGATTATACTGTAAACGAAGCCCTCTTTCATTGAAAGATTAGGCTAATATTTTGTGAGTTCAGCAGTGCATTGCTGTCAGCACTGAACACATGATTAGAGGCATTACAATCCTTAGGTGCTGATGCCGATACATACCCACAGCTTCATGTCAAGCCTAACTTCATTTAGAGCTGGGTGTTAACAAAAAATGATGTTTCTCCTATCTCCATTCTAAAGAAAAAGTGCTCTGTTTTATTTCCTAAATATTGAGATTTAGAAAAATACTTAGGCTAAATCATTTTCAGTGGTAGAGGTACTCAAACCCAACATGCATGTTAGCAGGGCTGTACACAGATGTACAATACTGGCATGTTTGAGTACAGCTGATAGAAAATCAGTTCACAGTGATACTTTCATGAAGAGGTTGATTAAGATTGCACAGCTAAAACACAGACAGAAAAAACACATTAGTAACTCACTGCATTGCTGTGACAACGTGTAGGAGGCAGGAGCTTTTGACAGGATCATTTAAGGCCAGGCTGGCACAAGAATAGCATGAAGTGTCAAGCAAGGTGATGTTCAGTGATGTTCAGAATAAATATCAAAACATTGCTAGCTTTTTGTCAAATTGTGTTACAAGATCTAGCTACAGCCAGGGCAATGTGAGAAGAGATGTGTATAGCTTGACCTACTTCTGTGGTTCATGTTATTTTATCTCACAGTTTAAACAGCACAATGGGCTTGTTTTTGAAAGTGGGTAACCCTAACTCTAACCACTTAGCATTAGCATTAAATTATTTATTGTATGTTAGTCAGATGGGTGTTAAATAAAATGGTATCACAATTCTGTACATTAAATGTATAGTGGGAAAGCTAATTGGATTTGCTTAAAATCATAATCCTAATTCAGAATGTTGCCTAATATTCCACCTAGACAGAGTTTACAAAAATGAATGGTATATGACAGTATGCATTAACACAAATTGGAGTTAAATCTGCTCTATGAAGCTCAGTTAGCACCCAGACGATAACTTTAAATGCTCTGTATCCTGCCAGTGGCATATCTGTAGGTCACCTTTGTTAGTTTACAGTACATGCATTAAGTTTGGTATGCTTTTCCCCACCTTTAAAAAGGCTATCTTAAAGAACAAGGGTGACAACATGCTCATTTATGAGCTGAGCATCCAAATGGTTCTGGCAAGTACTGGAATTGTTCTGGACCACTGCTATGTGTAAGTTCACAGTCTGAGTCACAATAAAACATAACAATATAACTAGAACATAGCATATTCTGTAATCTGCATTTTAACCTAAATCACAAAGAAGGCATCAATTGATTACAACATGGACAGGGTTACATTGTATTCTGATTATATTTAGCTGAAAACTGTATATGTATTTATTTAGCTTAGATTTGTTGCTATAAACTGTAAGTATCTTGATATTTGCTGACAATCACAAATATATAGTCACTGCCAATGCAGAAGTACTGATGCTTCTTAGAAAAACTGCAGTACATTGATCTAATAGCCAACAGTCACACAGTGTTGACAAGCCAAAACAATAATACAATTCATTTACTTTTCAAAGAACCCCATAGTATTAAATGTTGACATGTTATGGAATATTAGAGAGTTCTGGTACTGATGGCATTCCATAGGGAATCCCCAACAATACAAGCAAAGAGCAGTTCTTTGAAGCGAAGGGGTCAACATTCATTTTAATTCACAAAGACCATCTCAAACCTCCCTCTGTCTCACACGCAAAGTCCCAGCAGATCAAGACGGCTGAAAATCAGTATGTGTGTCACACCCAGAAGCGCACACACACACACCTCTCTGTCACTCTTAGCAATGGGAGCAAAATCGAACAGACACATCTCCCAGCAATTCACTGTCCTACACTCAATGGAAAAAATTCAATTAATCTTTTCAAGACGAGCGGGAGGTCTGTTGCCTTGGAGACATTTAGGATGTTGTCCCTGGATCAGTGATTTTTGGGCAAAGATTAATGTTGCTGGTAACATTTCTAGCATTTCCATACACTGCAATAAATCCCCTAATATTGTTACAAAAACATACAAATATATATTATGTATTAATTGTCATCATCAGACATACAGTGAGGGGAAAAAAGTATTTGATCCCCTGCTGATTTTGTACGTTTGCCCACTGACAAAGAAATGATCAGTCTATAATTTTAATGGTAGGTGTATTTTAACAGTGAGAGACAGAATAACAACAAAAAAATCCAGAAAAACGCATTTCAAAAAAGTTATAAATTGATTTGCATGTTAATCAGGGAAATAAGTATTTGACCCCTTCGACTTAGTACTTGGTGGCAAAACCCTTGTTGGCAATCACAGAGGTCAGACGTTTCTTGTAGTTGGCCACCAGGTTTGCACACATCTCAGGAGGGATTTTGTCCCACTCCTCTTTGTAGATCCTCTCCAAGTCATTAAGGTTTCGAGGCTGACGTTTGGCAACTCGAACCTTCAGCTCCCTCCACAGATTTTTCTATGGGATTAAGGTCTGGAGACTGGCTAGGCCACTCCAGGACCTTAATGTGCTTCTTCTTGAGCCACTCCTTTGTTGCCTTGGCTATGTGTTTTGGGTCATTGTCATGCTGGAATACCCATCCACGACCCATTTTCAATGCCCTGGCTGAGGGGAGGAGGTTCTCACCCAAGATTTGACGGTACATGGCCCCGTCCATCGTCCCTTTGATGCGGTGCAGTTGTCCTGTCCCCTTAGCAGAAAAACACCCCCAAAGCATAATGTTTCCACCTCCATGTTTGACGGTGGGGATGGTGTTCTTGGGGTCATTCCTCCTCCTCCAAACACGGCGAGTTGAGTTGATGCCAAAGAGCTCGATTTTGGTCTCATCTGACCACAACGCTTTCCCCCAGTTCTCCTCTGAATCATTCAGATGTTCATTGGCAAACTTCAGACGGGCCTGTACATGTGCTTTCTTGAGCAGGGGGACCTTGCGGGCGCTGCAGGATTTCAGTCCTTCACGGCGTAGTGTGTTACCAATTGTTTTCTTGGTGACTATGGTCCCAGGTGCCTTGAGATCATTAACAAGATCCTCTCGTGTAGTTCTGGGCTGATTCCTCACCGTTCTCATGATCATTGAAACTCCACGAGGTGAGATCTTGCATGGAGCCCCAGACCGAGGGAGACTGACAGTTATTTTGTGTTTCTTCCATTTGCGAATAATCGCACAAACTGTTGTCACCTTCTCACCAAGCTGCTTGGCGATGGTCTTGTAGCCCATTCCAGCCTTGTGTAGGTCTACAATCTTGTCCCTGATATCCTTGGACAGCTCTTTGGTCTTGGCCATGGTGGAGAGTTTGGAATCTGATTGATTGCTTGCTTCTGTGGACAGGTGTCTTTTATACAGGTAACGAGCTGAGATTAGGAGCACTCCCTTTAAGAGAGTGCTCCTAATCTCAGCTTGTTACCTGTATAAAAGACACCTGGGAGCCAGAAATCTTGCTGATTGATAGGGGATCAAATACTTATTTCCCTCATTAACATGCAAATCAATTTATAACTTTTTTGAAATGCGTTTTTCTGGATTTTTTTGTTGTTATTCTGTCTCTCACTGTTAAAATACACCTACCATTAAAATTATAGACTGATCATTTCTTTGTCAGTGGGCAAACGTACAAAATCAGCAGGGGATCAAATACTTTTTTCCCTCACTGTAAATGTATCCACTGCTACATGAAGGCCTGCCCTAGATGTGTATGTATATCAAAAATAAACCTTTTTAAAAAAAAGCTTTCCAAACAATTTTAAAAGGTGGAAGCATCTATTAATGTAAACCTGGGAAGTTCTCAGTCCTAATGACTCTGAGGACAGGTTCTGCACTTCAGTCCCTTTCTTGACTCTCAGGATAATACACCTCTGTGCACTGTTACCCTGAGGTTAATTTGTTGACTCTGACTTCCTCACCAACATATGCAGTGTAAGTTGGCGCTAATGATCTGGTGGCTTTCAGGTACACGTCTGTTATGAACAGTGGTGCAAGATGACAGAGAAGCCAATTCCTTAAGAATCAATAAATGATTCCACATTTACTCGAGCCCGTGGTCCTTTGGTCTCTTCAGAGACAGCTGAGGACACACTCAACCATCTGAGGCAGTTATTGAATTATTCATTTTACACACAAATATATAGGCATGTACGTGTGCACCAATATACCAGCATATTGTGATAGAAAATAAATCAAACAAAGAATAAAACCATAAAACTGGTGTACTCTGACATGAAGCTCAATCTTGGTCACAGATTAATTTTCCAGGAGGATAATAATGTGAAGCACACATCAAAGTCTAAAACAACATTATACAGCATATATAAAATCAGTGTTCTGGTTTGGTCAACACAATCCAATGAAACATTTATTATAGTATGAACTGATGTTCACTTGTGCAAGCCATGAAACCTGAAGTGGCTAGAGAGGCTGAGCACAAAGCACAAAAACACAACAAAAAGCTCCACAATGTCTTGAATGGAGAGTGCACACATTTTAACATATGCCACTGATATAGAGGATAATTGCAGTCATACATTGACATTTTTATTTTATTTTTAATTAAGAAAAAGACACACAAAAAATGTATGCACACTTGAATTTTCTTGGCCAAATCTACTTGTGACACTTTATGAAAGGTAAGAATACATTAGGAGGCAATAATATAAAACACACACACATAACTGAAGATGGTATATGATAGAGAAAACTCTGTGCACTTCCCAATACAGCACATAGCAGACAGTATAAGAGGAGAAAAGCAAAAGTATGATTTATGAAGCTATCAGCAATTTAAAAATAGAGCAAATTAATCCTGTTACAGACCTTTCAAGACCCTGCACAACATATCCCCTCTCTTACAAGTCCTCACTCATCAACATTAAGGGTGTACTAACTATACTGTCACAGCCCACACTCTCCTTTCTACTGACAGCTGGAAATACTGAAGATACTCTATTTGCAATACATTGACATTTAATTGTTATTAATTTATTATATATTGTATTGTGCTTAGTGTATTGTTAAACAAACAGGCACTTTTTTTGTGTGTGTGTGTGGGGGGGGAGCACTCTTACATTTTGTTGCCTTTTTTTTGGTTATGAGCAGTCATACATTACTACAAATGCTCAAAATTACAGGATATAAATGAGTACAAACACTCAAATGAATTCTCCCACCCCCCCACTCCCACCTCCCTTCCCCTTATTAGTAGTATTATTATTAGTATTATTATCAATGCTAGGCTTATTTGTCTTTTATTAATATTGTCATGAAATAAGTGCAATAATTGGTCATTGGGGGAGAAGCTGTGAACTGTTAGACATTGCACTCGAGATGCCCAATGGACCAATGAGAGAAGCAAAAAGCTCCTTAATTATGTTTCTCGACAAGCAGCAGAAAGACAGTTTTCTGAATAAAACCAGCCACTGAGGGCCATTACAGGGCCAAATAACACCCAATAACAATCGCAGTCACATCCCACCACACCGACAGCTGATACAAATCCCCTGTGCAGACTGCCTTATATAACCCAAGCTTGTGTTTAAAATGGGCATTTGGTTCAAGCAACACAGACATGCCAAGGCCACAAGATTGCCACTGTAGGGGAGAAACAGGAAAAGCTTTAGACTGAGTCCTCCTCACAGCCAGATATCAAGACTAATATTTTTCTCATTCTCATTATTATTAGTAGTCAGGTGGATGTCTTTTAAACATAATGATACATGCTATATATACATATTATACTACACAGAGAAAAATAACTAACATCTAACAGTGTATATTGTCATGTCTGGATTGTGTAATGTATTTCCTAGCATGCTCAGGAATCATACAGAGTGAAGTGACTGACCAGAGAAGAGGCTACATCACAATGCCACTGCAAGCTCCCCCTTGATAAAAACACCCCCCTGCTATGCATTTCAGTCAGGAAAAGCTTGGCCTTTGTTGGACAGCTATTAATCCATACCAAATGCGAAAGATTTAGTGGCAATATACACTATGACACTGAATTTGTTCTGCAAATTAATACTGTACATAATACATAAGACACATACATTTTTTTATCAT
Organism: Amia ocellicauda; assembly: GCF_036373705.1. NCBI lineage: Eukaryota > Metazoa > Chordata > Actinopteri > Amiiformes > Amiidae > Amia > Amia ocellicauda. The sequence continues at coordinate 29,136,772 of NC_089850.1, read as the reverse complement.
ATAAAACCATCATTCTTTTTTTTTTTTTTTTTAGAACACATATCAGATTTAAGTATTTAGATTTAATTTTAAAGATGCACAGATTCCCCTAAACCAGAACCAGGAGCAATACTGCGAAGCCAGAAACTCATTATTGAGGCTGACAAAAGCCCAAAATGTGTTGCAGTGTAGCTAATCATGGTATCACAGAAGTGTTTAATAATCTGCTTCATGTTGACATGTGTGGTACAACAGGCGCAGGTTGAGGGGGGAGGCGCCCCCTCAATGTTGAGAACCTGAAGCCCCGCCCCAGTGTCGTCTGCTCGGCTGCGCAATCGCAGTGGCGGCGGCGCGCTGTTTCGAAACCCACTCCTTCTGCAGGCGAGAAACGCCCACACGGGACTCGAAACGCTGACATTGGCCATTCCTTAACTGTCAATCATATTGTATGCAGCCAATCACATTGTAGCAAAAATTGTCAATAATGTTACACGTACCAATTGACTTTTTTATGTTTTTAATATTGTTAAATACAAAAATATCCCTCGGGGGGTCTTTATGGTGTTTTGTTCCAGTCGCCTGCACTGGGAGAAAAATAGTGTCTGGGGACGCCCGGAATCGAACCGCAGGTCTGACTGCTGTCAAGCAGGCGCTCTGCCACTGAGCTACATCGCCAGACAGAGACACCGGATCTACAAGCGCATATAACCTACGCACTTCCGGTGCAATCGCGGCAGCTCGCTCACTTCCGGTTTTGGTTTCGCCACACCGCTGATACATATCGGAAATAGCGACATTGTTTATTACCACTGTTAGCTACAGCATAATTATGTTCAATTTAAATACAGAACGTACAGGGGGACTCATGACTTCCACACAATGACATGATCTAGCACGGGGGGCAGGACACTGATGCGGACGTGTTTTAGCGCTGAAGTCCCACAACTCTGTGCGTTAAACATAAAGGCGGAGACACGTCAACTGGGAAAATAGGATTAGAAAGTTTCGGCACCTATCAAATCATTAATTACTGAAGTAGTATCCTGTAAATCTAACGGGGTGATATTAACGAACAATGCATTTCAAAATGATACAAGGAAGTCATGGATTGAAAATGTGTATGTGTATGAGTTCCCGGCTTTAAACATGAAGGCCGTCCACCTACAAGCACTGGGAATAGGACAGAGCCGCCACGTACAATTATAGGCTATAACGCAAACATACATAGACATTAATAACCAGTGCAAAATTAACCCAAACAGATCACCACAACCATAAAACGGACATTGAACTCATACTTACAATAATCGTGCTCAGACTACACGCACACTCGGCGGAAACCTGAGCCTGTCCTCGCAGTGAGGTGAACCGAAGTGCGCAATAAAAACTACAAGTAGCCACATAAAACCGGTCCAGGCAATGGCACAGCTACATAAAAAATGTACTTAAGTAAAACATAAAAAGGAAACAAAAACAATAATCAAAAAGCGTCTCCACAATCAACTTATAAAAACGAGTAAAAAAACAAACTAACAAACAAACACAAAACCCGTCACAATAGCTCAGACAGCTGCTGGGGTCGGTGTTTGGTGGATTAAATCAGGCTGCATTGATTTATCCCGGATTGAGCTGGTAACCGCGACACACAGTGTTATGTGAACTGTATCATTTTATGTTAATAAAACTATGATGTTCTTCATTAATGTGACACCAGTCCTCTTATGTCTGTGTTAACATTAGCCTATTTTCTATATTTACTGTGGTTATTGTTTCTAACTGACCAACACGCCAAGTGCATGGCAATTGCTTTAAGAAACACTTACAGTAGGACAGCTTTGCATTATACTCTGTGTTGGATTCAACTGCCTGACATAGTGTATACAAGGAAAACTCACAGTGGCTCAGTACAATAGGTGCAATTAATGTGAGTTAAGATCTGTGCTTGCACAATGTTTATTTTTATTTTTGATCTCGAAATTGACTTGGCACAAGGGCGGACATGTTTGCATTCTATACTAACAAGTAGGTCTTGTTTGGGGTCTGAAATTAGCCGCCCAATCTTGCTCGCTATGGATGCTGACAAATCCGATCCCGCTCGGCAACTCAACATTGTTCTTTCTTACAAAAAACGAAATAACCTTTATTAACGAACTTGAAACACGATTTTAGCTACAGTATCGGTTCCTTGTAGATTGAGTTCATCTGATGAGAGAAACCATTACAATTAAAGCAACAATCCATGAGCTGTAAATATGAACACTTGAATCAATGGGATGTGCGTGCCTGCAAAGCAAATGACTTTTCACTCCCCACTGCAGCTCAAGCGTCCAGTTTCTGTCTATACACCCTCCGAGGATATTGACTTTGTCTATAAATGCCTTAGAGCTGTTTAGACTCGTGCTCCCACACACAGATATGCACACAAAATAGTGGCAAAGAATCTGTTTTATTTTTTCACATGTTGGCTAAAGCATATGCAGATGTCAAACTTATGACTAGGATTATGAAATTAAAAAAAAAAAAAAACTTGCATACACAGATACTAAACAAAACAATGAAATACATAGTCCTTACTAACTAGCCCTTTGAAATGAGATGCACAGTTCTGCTTGGAAACTTTGGCAACTCTGATTTAAATGGTATTACCACATATAGAATACATGCTATTTTAGCATTCTACAATAAAGTTTTTATGTCGTCGAATCACTGTAGAAAGATGAACCACCAGTCTAATTGCAGACTTGAGAAGCATGCTATATACAGTACATTATAGGCTATTAAATCCCTGCAGTTTAGAAGACAATCTTTTATTGACCAAAACACACTACAAGAGTCACTGGGCTGTAAAACGTAGTTATAAAATGGGGAACCAGAAGGTGCTGCAATTAACCTTTGAAAGAACTACATTATAGGTAAAAAAATGAGCCACAAGCCATATGGAGCAGAAATGTAATTAGAATCTGGGGATGGCTGCACACACCAACAAAAAAAAAGAAATGCCAAAGTTTCTATGAATGTTATTACAATTATGACAAACCAATTTAATTCCTCCTCAGAAAACACTTCAGATGAATTCTCTGAAACACAACGGGATATATTTCCTAGTGTCTGTTACCAGATCTGATGGTTATGAAATTGCTGTAACTTTTCAAAATCAGAATGATAATGATAGAAAACATATTTTCCGTCTGAAAGTATCACATTTTGTAACGCACCAGAACACTTTTTTTTTTTTCTAAAACAGCCTGAAACGTACAATGCCCCTGAGTTCAACAACAGGCATCACTTTCTACAGAGCATCAGAACATCTTACACAAAAAGGAGATCTGTTTCGAGATCTTCAGGTTTGAAGTAATGAGTTTCGGCAGAAAAAAAAAAAGTAAGCTCTCTTTGTTGATGGTATTGATCTGCACCAGGCCTGTGATGTGAACTGATAAAGAGACCCCAGATAATGACAGGGATTGTTCTACGGGAGCCCGATTAAGACTGTGTCACTCTTCCCCTGCTGTAACTTGATTAAATTATAATCAGATGTTGCGCAACAATATAGGCATTGTACCCTCAGGACACCTTCAACAGCTCCCATCAGCACTGTTTCTCTCTTAATAAAGAGCCCAGGTAATGTCAAAATAGTGGACTACAAACGTGATCTTGGGGGCTTTTTTAGTCAGTTTTTGTTAGGAAGGTGTTGGCTGAGTGCATGAGGTCACAGTGCACTTTGGGAGAGAGACTCGATGGGATTCTGGTTGCTAGAGTCCCCAAATCCCAGATTAATCAGACTATTGCATAATAGGGGAGGGGGCTGCTTTTTGGATAACACTAATGCCATGATTTGATACACAATAAAGTGTTGAGATGCTTGGCATGAATGCATTTTTATTTTATTTTTTAAACACAGACAAGCAAACATTTCCTAGGGCATTATTTGTCTGTTTATGTACAGTTCAGAAGTTTTTGACCGGCCTTCTGGGTTTCTTTCACATTGTGCCAACTCAACTCATCATCGATCGAACAGAGACTCCCAAACACCTTGATTCCTGCTCTTCCACCCTGATGTGCAAGCTGTACTCTCAGTGGAACCTGCTTCCATGTACAGGCCAGTGGACTGATGCTAAGATGAAGAGACACCCCAAAAAGGAAATGTGTACAGAGATATGTAACCATCTCTAAAGCTAACCTCTCAAGACTATACTGAAGTTAGGGCTTCAGTGAGACTGTTTGTTCAGACTTCTTCCACTTTACTTGCCTACAGTACAACAAGCTGGCCATTTTGAAGGACATTTTTGAAGACAGCTGTGCAACTGTCAAAGGCTTTCTTCTCTCATCCCAGAAAATACAAATGTCATGGTTCTCACAGGGGTATACTTTCTCATTTTGTAATCCTAAACTACCATGGTAACGTAGCACAAGTAAACTGCAAGGCTTTTTAATAAAGTATGAAACGGATAAAGAAATCACGCAAAATGACAGATTTCTGCAGTAAAACAAAACTGATGCCCGAAAGGCATATCAAGAATCATAACAAAACAGAACTTTTGTAAAATCTGTTTATAATTCTGTAAACTCTATGTACAAAGACAAAATGCATTTGACATGGATTATGCTGCCAAATGTTCTTGGGCTAGGTGCCCCAGCCAGGTCAATGCTAACCCATAGGGAAGAAGATAGACAATCCAGATGTTTCCTTCCTCCTGTGGTCTATATGTCTGCCAACTCTTAGAAATGAAGTAAAAGATGAACTCACTCATGTTTCTAGCTCTGTGCATTGCCATGAAAAGCTTACCAACTCCACGCTATGTTTGTAAGTAAGTCTGATATATATGTAGAGATCCAGTGAAATGGTTGATATGTTTACTTTTTTTTTAAATGTTAAAATACAGGTACATTGACCATTTCCAACAATATATTATACAATAGTGATCTAAAATATTTATATAGTAAAAGTTAAATAGTTTATTTTTTTCCATTTCATAGTGTCATATCTGATAAGTAAGATTTCATTATATTGGGAATTATCCCTTCTCACATTGCTTTTATTTAAACATGACCAGAATGAAGCAATACTACACACAAATATTTGCTCAGTTCAGACATTATTTTAGTTTAAAACAATTTTAGAGCAAGTTCAAACTAAGCCATTATTTATGTATACCTAAAACTGACAGCCTGTCATTAATGTAATTTCATGAACTGGAAAATAATAAAGTCCTATTTAGCAATAATATTAATATTAACCACATTTTCCAAGTACAAAATATAACATTTCAATACAGTACTTACTGCTTGCTCACATTACACTACAATACTAAACAAAGGCTTGTTATACTACAAAAGGAGATGCGATATTGATTTAACTCTCTACAACATACCCTTAAGAACACATTGCTTTAGGCACTCCAAATGTTTCCATTTAAAACCAGTTAGTCTTTTCCTATGTGTTTGGGATTAATGTCTCTGCATGGCCATTCACGAATGTTAGTTTCACTTGGTGGCAAGGTTTATCAGGCATAAATATCACTCAGCATAGAGAGCAAACACCGGTTACATTGTACATTTTTAGAGACAGGCTTTTCTTCAAAATGATTGTTTCACGTTTAATAACCCATTTAATATTGCCTGTCAATTCCATTTCATGCTCAGCAAAGCAGGGAAAACTAAACCTTTCAGAAAGTGTTGGCTGAGCATGAAAAGCCTGTGTTTTGGAGGCTGGATTGGGATTGTCTTATCACTGCCAGCCACAAAACTGAACCATTGTTGTCCACTCCTGGCTTTCAAACATATACCCACAGTCTGACGCCGAATATGTTTTCAGTGTCTATGAAAAAGGCAAGCTTCTGTTTTCCCTGAACGTGTCTTTTATGCATAAATCATAATATAGGTTAAGTCTCAGAATAATGTGACATTTTACACAACTGATTACATTTCCCGAACAGCTGGTGGGTATACAGCTTCTCCTTCCTCTTTCCTTCTAAATAAAATTTAGCAACTATAAACTGTCAATGGAAAGCTGTATTTCAATCGACTACAGGAATGATGCTCTAATACAGCCACTGCACTGCAGTAGTGTGGACGGCCTTTACAAGGTTTTCTGAGTTATATTACCATGCATACATTAAAACAGTGAGGTTATTTGACAAGCACAATTCTCCTACCTGCATGCCTTATAAATAGTCTGACACCATTAATAGTGTAATGGAAATACACTTTGATATATAATCATGTATCATACTTAAAATTTCATGAAGAAAGATTACTTGAGTAGAAAATTGTGGATGAATATTTAAATCATTAGGCTCCTAAATAATCTACTTTCATGAGAATTCAATGAGGTGCGCCAGTGAGATGGGGTTCACATTCCCTCCAAAGCCTAGCCGCAAACTGGGTTTAGCATTTTAAACACAGTAAAGCAATTGCATTTACCTGAAGTATAATATATTATTAACACATGACATCTCATATTAAATAATATATTCCTATGACATTTAAGTTCCCTCGCAGTGGTAAATCCAAGTGAAAATGCCTCTAATAGATATTTAATGAAAAGCTTTCTGAACCTCTACCTAGCCTGCCCCACTTCAACATTGCTCAGAAACCTGTTAATAGTTGAGGACCGAAAATAGGTCCTTAGCTTCATAATTAAAATTAATATGTTATTGCTTTACTTCATTAAAATATGATTATTATGCCTCAGACAGGAAGTCTAGAGTATGTTACATTATACCACTGACACACACTTGAAATGAACCAGCAGAACTTAGACATTAAAAGGTCTGTCACATTTTTAGCCTATAAAACTCTTAAAGATCGTCTAAAAGACAGTAGTTGTGATATTTGACAATGTAAAATGTGAATGTATGAAGCACCTTATTGGAGAAGCAAAGCAAAGCACTTAACTACAGGGAACAATAACTGTTTAATACGATACAGAGGCCTACACTTCCACTTGCAGTTCCATCTTTGGTTTGTCAATTCATAAAAGAGGTAACACTCATAAAAGATGTGCATTCATAAATTGCTTTATTCCTCTTCATTCCAAGGCTCTCCAGGCATTCTAAAAGTTCAAAGCATTAGAGCGCCAAGCAACCACACCAGTGAAACCATTACGTCCCTGATTGATATCTCAATTACCCTGGTCCATTTGTCTCCATGTGTTATCTAGTCACTCAGCCTTCCTATCTCTCCATTGGAGATGCCACTGGCCATTCACACTGACTGTTTAATTAAGCTGTGTTTTAATTAGAAACAAAAGAGGAACAGTAACTGTCTGGCTAATGCTCGGTAAAGACAGTAGCAATTTGTATCGAATGGAAAGGATTGAAATTGGAGGTCTATAAGGAATATTTTAGAATCCAATTGTCATCCCATTCCGACATGGGTGTTTATGCTAGTAATAGGTTTTAACAAACCAAACATTTCATTTCTGTTCTTTTCAAATTTTTAAAAGTCAAAATGTTTTTACAGATTACTTGAAAAATTTGAAATTACTTGAAAAACTAAAAAAAAAAAATACAAGATGCATAAATGCTAGTTCTAGTTGCCATTGCCATAATATGAAAGTACTATTTCTGGTCTAATCAACATGATACTAAAACCAGACACATTTTGGCATTTTAACTATAAATGTTCAGTCAAAACAAGCATAAGATAAAATAAAATCTGTTTATGTTTTTCATTCCTTTCCAGCTATCCTCAATTTAAAATGTTATTCAAGAGAAATGTCAACTCTCCCGATTATACATATAATTATTACTTTAGAACACAAGAATCTAATTTTTTTTTCAATATTGTAACAGTGATGGACAGAGTTCCTTAAGGTCTGTAACAGACAGCTGTGTCTAGTGGATATCTGGAGAGTGACAGCTAGTGTCTCAGAACTCCATCTCCCAGAAACCCACGGGGCACGCTGTCAGGTGTAGGTTATCCAGAGCAACAGGAGAAAGGTCATCTACGTCACTATATAATAAGGATGACCATGGTATGCCTTTGGGTTTGGACTGAATGAGAACCCTGCACAGTAAAGACCTCATTGATTACAGACTTGGAACAAGTCAGACCTTAGAACTTCAATGTGACAGTTGACAACTGCAATTAAGTGTAGCTGGTGCTCTGACTGAGATATTGTTTTAACTTCTTTCATAAACCTTGAAAAAACTTAATGGAATTAACAAAGGTACTCATAAAACAAAAGAGACTTCTGCTTTGCACTACTTTTCTTTGTGTCTTGTTGTGTAGGCTATATTCTGAGACTCAGTTATTCACAATCCTTAACAGATTTCCTGTCCCTCAGTGTGCCAGAATAGGTAATACAATACAAGAAGTATTTTTTCGCATTGCTGTACTGTAGTTTATGATCAAACCTGTTATAATCATTACAGAAAGTAACTTTTATCCCTTTGTCATACAATTGATCTAACTGCCTATTTTATCTATCATTTTAGTAATTCAGCATAGTCAGTGAACCTGTTTTATAATAAAAAGCTGTTTGTATCTTTTGAACTTGTGGTTATGTCTAATCTATTCTAATAAATCGGACTTTTCTGGCAAAACGTATTTCAAGAGTTACTTCATGGGGAAAACCAACTATTATTATAACAAGCACTACAGCGTGGAAAGTATACTTTGTTTAGATCAGATCAGACATCTTGGTTTGTCGGACAACACCATCGTCCTGCAGTTTTCTCATGATGAAGATCTGGTAGTTGCATTTGTAGGAGAAAGGCCTCCAGACTAATCTGAGGTGTCACTGGGGAGAAAATTATGAAGGATTTAGCTGATTGATTGTTGTGTTTTTTGCACAACTAATACTTCACACTCCCCTGCAGTCACAGAATACAGCTGGGCTTTGAAGCCTAAAATAGCCTGTCCTTCCCTTAACCCATTTAGGCCTTTCTCACCTCCAAATGATGAGCGGATCTAACACACACAGCTTCCAACAGTGTAAATAATGATGGGAAATGAAAGGTTTTGCCATGACTAAAATCACATTAATATTAGTATGCCTTTCCATAGCACCATATACTGCTCTGGGAATTATTTTGTAAAATTAATCTAAGAGCTTTGCTTTGCTCTTGTGTATTTTACACCATTTAGGCCTATTTGTTTTAAAGGCAAATATATCATTTAACAATTAATGTTGAATAGAAAATGTACAATACAATCAATATCTGTGACATATAAGGAAAATGTATTGACTACGCTAGTCGTGGGGGCTCTGAACTTGTAATCAGAGTTGTGGGTTCACATCAGGGGTGACACTGTTGTACTCTTGAGCAAGGTACTTTACTCCCATTGCCTCCAGTCAAAACAGTACTGTATAAATGTGTACTGAGGAAAGTCACTTTCGATGAAAGCATCTGTCAAATAAATGAATACATTTACAATTATTACAAATGTCCAGGTTATATTATTTAAAATTAAGATTCTGTCTGGTTTTCAAAACAAAACCTAGTTGATCCTAATATAGCACTCAATTAAAATAATGAAGACTAAGCTCTTCAAATACATCTGCGAGATAATGTAAATGTATAATAAACAATAGTCATTACAATGCACAAGGCACCAATAATAGCTCACAGCTGAGCACAGCCAATACTGTAGCATAAGAAACCTATAAGTGGATTTATTTACTACCAGAAAGCCAGATGCCAAGCAATGGTTCCTGACATCTGTTCCTTTGCTTACATTGTATGTAGGTCATTTAAACATTTTCTATTTGTTGTCCCTAATAAAATGTTTTCATATTTGGAATATGCATGTGAATAGAAAATGTGTACTGTAAAGTATTATTGTACTGTATATTTCAAAACATGTTTAGAGGTCACGAAGAGTGCTGCGTGTAATGTTGGCTTACTGTTCTTTTGAGAACTGCTGATGGCAAAATTCCTGCACTTAACCAGATGCCTAGTCATTAAACTGCTAGCAATTAGTCCAGCAAAAACGGCCAAGAGAATTCTTAATTATCTGTTAGTATGGGAGACTTCTAGAGCAAAAGCATGCCACAAAGATGATAAGTACGGGGTATGTTAGTGAAGTAGTTGGAACTACTAATTGTTATACAGGTTAACCTTCACTGAATTAACTCAATGTGACAGAACTGAATGGCAATATGTGAGTAAACAACAACAAATACACACACAAAGACTGATGTTTAATCTCCAACTATCCCCATCCATGTCATTACATATCTTCTTTAACCTCTGCAATTGTCAGCCTGAAATCTAGACATCCTAAGAAATCGTTTCAATTAGTAATATCTGGATCTTGACTTTGTAAATGTTATTTGTGAATAACTCCACCCCAGACAGTGATTAAGGGCCGAATTAAATCAAAACTTTGACCCACAAGCTAATAGCAAACTACAAACCTGTTCATCATAGCGGTTACATTTATAATTAGAAGAAAGTTGCATCTTACTAAAAATGCAGCCACAACTGAGAACAGTTCTGTAGTTTTCTATTAGCGGGTGGGTCAAAATTTTTATTTAATCCCAGCCTAAGTCTTGGAATGTAATGGTTTTATGGAGAAAGTTATGGATTGTTTCCAAAGTGGGACCTGATTAATTCTGGTGGCATAAGAACCTATTTCAAATCAATGTGAGCTTCAGACTTTTCGATTATCATTCCATTAAACACAAGTGTGAATATATATCTACCTGCTAGTCTGCGCTGCTCTGCAGAAAGTGAAAACTGTTGGCCATTATTAGCCTCCTGCAGTTTCGAATTTTAAATTGATGTGAATGTTAAATTTTCTGACCTTGGAAATCATTTATGTCTGGGAAAAGTAAATAAAATAGAAAAATACTGATATATCGTCAAGTGCATTGTCCAAAGTATTACAGAAAGAACAGGGTAATCAAGCTTCTGCCTGCAGAGGTCTGCCTGCAAATTCTCCTGTTTTTTTCCTGGCTTAATTCCTTCCACTGATAATTTAATATGTTCTCTTATCAGTTAAGGGAAGGAGGAATCCTTTTTAAATTCAACCTAATCTGAAATTACGAGGAAAAGTTACACAATCAATTTCTGTTTCAGGACTACACCTGTATATTGAAAGCTATTGTGTACAAAATTTAAGTGACAATAATTTTAATAACTTAAAACTGAAATTCTGCGACATGGCTATCGTTCATCCAGTGCTAGGAGCAGGAAGAAAGCACACAACAGTTATGATAAAGCTTTTCATATATCCTGGTCCTCCTAAAGCCAGGGATTAACATTAGGTTTTTCCATCAGTTTGTATTAGTTATGAATAATTGCCTCTTCTTTGAAAGTTTTCTGATGTACTTAAAAGAGGAAACCAATTTAAAAATAAACAGCAATTCTGAACTTGTCATTTTGAGTCTGACTATACATCGAGAAACGTTTCGGTGCCAGGGGGTTCTGTTGAAAGATTGACATTGAATCCTTTTGGCACTGCTGTCATGATTAGCCGATTAGCCAAGGAGGTCAAATGTTTCAGCTTGTCTCCTCAATACACCCCTCACTGCTGACAATTAAACTGTGGATTAATATTGAGAGGAATAAAGTATAGATAGTGTAGACTGATGGATCACCCGTGGAAGGAATAGAACTCATATCCGTGATTATAATAATATTCCTATTTAAATGCATGAACAAATGCTTAGCTGCAGGGCACTACTATGCATTACTGAAATTAGACAAGTCAGATATTTAAACAGATGTAGAAAAAGCCCCCCCCCCTTCCCCCCCAAAAAAAAGTCAGAGCCGTAAGGTTAGTAAACATTGGTCATTCGGCATATGCAGTAATTTAGAATAATATCTGATGATAAGAAGGATGCAATTCTGTGACTTTTTTTCTCTTAACAAAAAGCCAGCAAATAGGACTGCAAATTGTTCCCTTTGAAGATGTACCAATTATAATTATTTTCATGACATAAAGCACTATTAACCAGACACAAGGCTTCAACAGACTGGATATAGCCAAAAGCAAGGGAGATCAAAGACTAATTTATGAAAAAGGGATTTTTTCTTGTTGTTTCCTAAGGCAGACTTTAAATAAGATAATGCCAGCTTGTCATAAACATAAATTTTGCTATTTTAGTTTAACAGCTATTTCATTCCTACACATACATAAGTAAAAATCTATTTTAATGTCTCTGTCAATAACTGTAAAGGTATTATTTCCCTTTACATTTTAATTGTTTGTGATTGTTTGAAAGATACTGGTTTATTTGAAATGCCATCAGACTACAATTGCACAGCTGTAGCAGGTCAGGGAAACAAACAAGTAAAACACTGTGATAATGATGTCCAGCATTACCTGCAGCCAGCAGAGCTATTCTGAGACACAGCCATTTCACTGAAGAAGAGACGTATTAATTTTAAACTCTCAGTTTTCATCTTTTTATTATATCAATGTTTTGTGTACAAGAGACAACACTAAAGTTAGTTTTTTAATATATTTGTTTAAAACGCAAGATACAAAACAGATATTCACATAGTCTAGCTGAACTGCAATTTACTCACAAGGTGTGTTGCTACAGTAATCCTACATGCTGACAGATTTCAAATCCTCAGGAGAGATAGCTTCAAACTCATTTATAGGAACAAGAATTACAATATGATACTAAAAGCCCATAATAATGACATTTTTTGTTTCTTTTTGCCAGTCAGTAATTTGAAGCACTAGGCGTTTGAGGAGAAATTGGCACAAGAGACAATTAATTAAATAATTAAATAAATAAATAAATAAATAAATAAAGACTTAAACATAAAAGTATTAGGCAAAGTGCCATAGATATCAAATAATAGAGAATCATATTAAATTGCCTTTAGCATCATATTAAAAAAAGTGTAGGTGTATTTTAGGTGTAAAATAACCCTGAATCTTAGTGATTTATTAGTCTTTTTGAAGCATCATATTTGATTGAATGGTTAGTATTAGCAAAATTGTCTGATCTTTACATTTCCCAAAAGGAACCCTGACACAGAACATCATATATAAAAAGGGAAACACAAAAACCTCTTTCAGGTGAATCATGCTGAAAACACAAATACCAAAAGCAATGCAAGCAGTCAGTCTGCTGCTTTTGTCTTGATTGAAGTTTTTATTACTGGAAGGTTTCCACAGAGGAGGCTTAATCACAAAAACCCTCCCCGGGGTTAAACTGAACAAAAGGGCAGAACACATGTGCCTGGGGTGTGCACATTCATCCACAAGTTTTATTTATGTACCACTCTGTCCATCAAAGCTTCAGGTTATTCGCAAAATTAAGATGAAAAGGTTCTCAAGCATGTGAGGGAATTGCAACTACAATTATGAAGCTGAAGTTTGTGTTACCACACATTGCGTCATGAGCTACAATAACATGGCAAAACAGACAGAAACTGATCACTGAAATAAATTTGTCAACTTAGAAATGACTAGATTTATGATAATACAAAGAATAAATACTAAAAATAGATGTTACCTTTTAATAATAAACATCCTGTCGTGTTTAATATCATATTATTGGCTCAGCTTGAGTTATACTAACCTTCAGATATGGGTAACCTACCTGTGTCACAGATATGCCTCTCTATACAATGCATGGTTTTCTGAGTACAGCAGAATAAGATTACAGTTGACTTGAAAGAGTCAAAATAGAGACCTTGGGGAATTGTCTTTATTTGTAACAAAAACAGGGGGGTGGGGGAGGGGTGGTTGACAGGACAACCATGACAACCTGTCAGTATAACAGACAACTCGTGCAGATTGGTCCAACTCCACTGACCAGGCAAACACCATGCAGCCGTACAGGGCCAGTATGTATTTATAATATCATAGGTAATAAAAATACTGACGACTTTAACATAAGGAGTCAAATCAATACTAATATGCAGAGCATTAACTCCTTAATTTCATTAAAATTGATCTACAAGGCTGCAAACTCCATCAAAATTAATCTCCATCGATTCTGTACTATCTCTTTGACCACTTTGGACACATTCATATGCACAACTTGCAAACAGAAATCAATGGAAATATAACAAAAAATATCTTATTTACATGATACGCTCTATAGCGGCTCAACAACGTGCCTCAGTAGTGTTCTACTATGTTGATTCCATATGGTTTTCATGGAAATGCCTTCCAAATACCTCCAATTCCTCCTTGTAAATCACTCCCTTGAGACAGCAGAGGAATGGATTCATTAATTGAAAAGTCCATGCAATCCCACAGACACTGGAAATGTGAGAGAGGGGGACAGCACTGTGCAGAGCATACCATGTATATTGTCAGGTTGGAGCATTTCAGACATGCCACATCTGACAAAATATAAGGTTAGGGCAGACATGCTGTGATATGTTAGTATGTGTGGACAGTGGGAGGCTTGGTCCATCACATATTCTCTCCACAGATAAATATGAAAGGATTAACTGAGAGGTAACATTGCACAATAAGAGGAAAAATATCAGATTTCCATTCACTTAAGGGTCAGTGATCCCTGCATGTCTCCTACCACATGGTTTGGTCAGTAAATTACATCTGTCCAGATACGTCTATTGTTTAAACACGAAAGATGCTGCACAGGGGTGTATGTACTCCACAATTATACAGAAGGTTAGTGTGTGAGGATTGGTGTCAGGGTAGCATTACTAGGTGGATCTGGTAGGAGTACCAACAAAGCTTGAGCAGATATACTGAACATGTGAGAGTGTGTCATCCACTTGCAAAAAAATATATACATCAAAATAAATACACAAGAACAGCTGGAATGATAAAACAAAAGATGACTCTCAGTTCATTAAACTTTTTTCAGTTAGCAGACCTGTCTTCTGCTTTCTCAGTGAGTCAGTCAGACAGGCTTGGACCCCACACCAATCACGGCAGTATGAAAGGAAGGAGGGTCAGGCAGTGAGACAGAGAGCAGCATGTCTTTCAAAGGAAAAAGCAAAACGAGACCCAGTTTGGTTTACATGCATCTGAGGCTGTGCTGAACTCCATTTCTACGGCAGCATCTAATTTCAGTGTGTACTGCCTTTGGACATGCAAGAGATCTGTATCAAGAATTTCATGTTCACGTTGGTGTGTTTGTGTACAGTTAAAATACCCAATATACGAGTCATGAGGCTTTGGAAATGGTGGGGCACCCAAGGCATTTTAAGTTGTCTGTTCGAATAAAAGAACTGACTCACTGCCCACATGTCCTGTACTGTAGAAAACACGTCATCGCTAAACGACAGCTGTCCAATTCGTGTTACTCAATCGAGATGATCTCTGCTCAAGATGGCTCCCTTTACTCTGGCCTACTATGGCCTCATCATTTTGGTTACTGCAGAATCAAGCTCATTCTCACCTGTATTGTGTAAAGATGTCTAGACACTGTTACCAACGAGAGGTATTTTAATTTAAAAGTTTTTCCCTATATTTTTAAGTAACGTTTGACAAAGTTGTAACCTCTTCTAAATCAGCACACATTTTTCAGTGTTTGGTGGTTCTTTACATACACTTATCTCCTTTACATTTCTCTTCGGCAGAATTCACATTAAATACATAAGGTTAAAATAATGTTTACAGCATCCAAAAGGACAATATAGAGGAGAAAATATAAAATCTGAAAGGGAAAATATGCCAATGGGTATATAAGACAGATACCAGATGGAATGCTTAGTAAATGTAACCTTGCCATGATTAACCTGATGAATCCCATTATACACGTAATTTAAAAAGCTTAAAACGCTGAGAAAAAAGATGACCCAAAGACCTCTCTGTGTGATAGAGAGATGATCAGCATTTTTTAATTTATTTAAATGATAACGTCAAAAAATCCTTCAGGGATAGTTTTCCCAGACGCACATATACATTATTCATGTTTAGTACTCCATGATAAGCAAACTGCAAAGGAAGCAATAAACTTATAGTATTTCGTAGCCTGAAAGCTCATAAAACTATCCCATGCCTAATTGTTCAATTATGAATTACACTGACTTTCTATTCCACCGATTCAAATGGAGCTTTTCAGGGATGCACCACAACATTATAATTGTGCAGCTATTAGGACAGGAAGGAAGATTGGCTTTAAGGAACGCCCTCACCTTTCTTGTTTGTGTTTTACACAGAGCATGTCACTGATTACTGCTGGACCACTTGGCAGCCTCATTAGGCACTTGGGCACAAGATCGTTCTCCTCAAAGATAATAAGGTGCTGTGGATTAGAACGATGGTAATTGGAAAATAATTACCTTGTTCCGAGGCCACGTCTTTGCTATGAATACTTTTCTATATTTGGCCAAAAAAGCACATGACCGATGAAGCTGCAGCCTCGCTCTAAAATATGACCCCCGGGAAGTACTACTTTCTCCAGCTGTCCCCTTCACCATGCACTCCATCAGAAAGGTGATCCAGCTGTCCAAAAGGTACTTTCAGTTTTCATTCAGTAGGGAATGTTTCCAATACCAATTTTAAATATCTTGTTTGATTTCAGGAGGAGAACAAATGTAATTAGCTAATTTAAGCCACTTTTGCAGGACTCTGCATAAATACATGTTAAGCAGATTCCACTTCCTATTGCTGTGTATCCAGGCTGATGACTGCTGGCTTTCATTTCTGTGGTTATCTCGTTTTGATTAGGCACGTGCGAGCTCAAGAGCAAGAGCAAGGCTTCCAGAAGATGAAGGAAAGAAAAACAGCAGTGCATTTTAATTGAAATGGGCATTATCTATGCTGTGAATTGCCATAAAGAGACAGTCCCCGGAGACTGGGGGGTATTTACAGCAGATCTACCAGCTTAATATAAATTATGCAGGATCACAGACGCACAAATCCACATCCTTTCTGGATACAAGACTAAAGGAAGAATGCTAGACTTCTTTTCTGTACATTCAGCAGGAAAAGTACATTACATTACCTGCCTGCTCATTTTAAAGTGTAGTGGCCATGTGTCCTGAAAACATCCTACCCTAAGAATTAAGCAGATGTTCTAATGTGTACATTCTTTACATGCTGATCGGAATAGCTGTACAAACACAAACTCATCTTGCCCATATCACTATACATATTTTCAAATCATCACATTGAATAGAAAAGCACTGTCAATGGTGTGTGCAAATAACACAATAATTGGAAAAAATATAATCTTTGCCTCGAATAGTAGGTGCCAATGAATAAATTGAAGTTTAGGTTTAATCTGGACTGTTGTTTAATACTCATAAAGAACATGGGTTATCAAACACATTGCACCAAAGTCATATAGTTATTACAAGAGACAAAACAAGAACTGCATCCAGTGAACAAACAGTCATGGGGACATTCCTGAGCTTTGACACTGAACACATTGTCAAATAAAAAAGTAAAAGTGTAATGGAGTACTATAGTTCGGGCAGTGAAAATAACATTTTTTACATCGGCTCTTCTTTTATAAAGGACAGACTACCCCTCCCTCCCTTTTGGCTTTGCTTTCATCCATGTGCTATTGTCATAAAGATTCAGTGAACCCGCCACCTGACAGCTCCAGCAGGTGTCTTGTGTTCCTTCTGGTGTTTCCACACAGCACCGAAGCGGTGGGGAGAAATGACAAAGAATCCTGCTAAATATTTATCACCTCCAACCCCTCATCTCTGACAGAACGTGGTAAACATATGGCTCAGTTGGCTAATATGGTTACTGGGCCGCCTGATATTTTAAGAATTCTGCATATGGAGATCAATAGTGTAAACCCGTGACCCATACCAACTGGGTGTCCACAAAAAGCTGTCTGTTTGCCAGGGGTGTGAATAATACAACTATTCCCACAGTAAAACAGTATGGAAATCATTTTTGGGTTTGTTTTTGTTATTTAACAAATGTTAGCATGACTTTCACACTTCAAGGCTTTGAATAAATCAGGGCATTGGCTGTCAAAATGGCTTCAATAACGAGCATTTTCAACAGCTGTAAAGGTTTGGGTGTCATGCGAGTTCACAAATCCCTTATTGACTTAATGGTTACAAATGCTGAAAGGTCTCTGATTCACATTTATTTGAAAGTAGGTAGTTTTCAAAAGAGAGGGAACCAGTGGAATGAGTACATTTCAAGACAAATTAATCTACCACAGTTCCTGCACTGGCATTTTTGGTAGACTACAGAGAATAGGCAGAGAAGCTATTGAATGGCAATACCTGGAGCTTAACAAAACCATTTGTTAGAGATAATTGGACAAGAGGGAGCAATTGGCACATTATTCCCTGTGTTTGTGATCTCTTAATAGGTTATCAGTTTGGAGTAAACACACAGAGGATTGACAAGGTTGATATATGCCCCAGTGCATGTGTTGCAGGTGGAGTAAGGTATTATGGGCCAGCAAGAGATAGAATACATTCAACAGAAAAACAAAGCAAAAATAACGTTTTCTCCGGTTTGCTTTTTTGTTTTAGGAGAACAAAAAAAGCCAAGCATTAATAACCCTTAAGAAGTTCAAGGAGTCTCATTTCCTTAGTGGAGTCTGAAGGTAGTTTTTGAGACCTAACATAAACCTGGCATGTTAGGCAAGAGAAGAATAAATAATACCTTTGAAGATTCTCAATTTTACCAGCCTTTCTCTTAAGTCTAGGCTATACAGTCTTTTGTCTCTGACCTAAGTGGCTGTTGATATAGGCGGACTGCCCCCCGCCCCCCCGGGTAAGAGTCCAGGGCTGTTTTTTGATCCTAGTCCACTGCTGTTGTTGATACAGTGAGATGAATTTCCCCAGACACCACCGCTGGCACCCATAAAACTACCAGTATTCCGGGCTTTGATATTTCCTGACTTCCATTCACTGAGAACAAAACACAATAGGAAATGGTGGAGGCCTTGCAATCTGGAGACTTTTTATTGGTGTTTGTTAATAAATGTAATTCACCTCCTATTTCAGTTGTGGCAAACCAGCTCTTTAATCATGTTTAATTTGCTAACAACGCAACTTAAACCTGCATTTCAACACCACCCATTAAGGTAGATAGATAGCTAGTCTTTTGCAGGCAGAAGGAAACCCTCAGGAGATGCAGTACAAATTCATGGGGAAGCTGGGCAGACCACATGTGGTTTAAAATCAATTATATTAATCTTACTGTACTCCAGACCTCCTCGCAGTTTAACACTTTGTCATTAATAGAACAGGATAAAAAGATACAAGAGGAACAAGGCAAACTTTTGTATTTCTGTGAGTCTTTTGGAAATGTTCATGGACATAATTAAGTTTAGACTTTATTAGGACAGTAAGATTGTTAAATGTGCTATTTCTTTTATGATAAGCAGAAAGCACTATATACACTATATACACTTGGCTCTCAAAGCACACCTTTCTGTCCTCAGGCTGTTGCAGAACACTTGAAGGGAATTGAGCTTCAAGGCCAGCGTTTAAAAGGTATTTTGTAATTTAAATGAAATAGTGATGGCGTCCTCTGTTAAAGATATAGGTTCTGCAGCTACGTTGGGTTTAATTTGCAGCAGATATGGGTATCTTTAAATGTGGCAATATATAACGATACTAGAGGTTGAATTAACAAGAGACATTGTTAAATATTACTGCTGGACTAAGGGATATTTAGAAATGTGCAAGCTGTTTTCTATTGTCCTATCCAAACAGCCATCCATCATGCTTTAGCTTTCATTTCACCTGCAAGAATGATTGATAGAGCACTGGCTCTATAAACAAGTACAAATGCCTGTATACACTTTATTATATAAATAAATGGAAAAGTTTTCTTCTGCATTATCTCATTAGGCTTCCAATAATAAATGTCTCATATCTGTCCTTCAGTTTAATTTCTCAGTGACATTGTATGATCTACTGCATGTTATACATTATATATATATATATATATACACTCACCTAAAGGATTATTAGGAACACCATACTAATACTGTGTTTGACCCCCTTTCGCCTTCAGAACTGCCTTAATTCTACGTGGCATTGATTCAACAAGGTGCTGAAAGCATTCTTTAGAAATGTTGGCCCATATTGATAGGATAGTATCTTGCAGTTGATGGAGATTTGTGGGATGCACATCCAGGGCACGAAGCTCCCGTTCCACCACATCCCAAAGATGCTCTATTGGGTTGAGATCTGGTGACTGTGGGGGCCATTTTAGTACAGTGAACTCATTGTCATGTTCAAGAAACCAATTTGAAATGATTCGACCTTTGTGACATGGTGCATTATCCTGCTGGAAGTAGCCATCAGAGGATGGGTACATGGTGGTCATAAAGGGATGGACATGGTCAGAAACAATGCTCAGGTAGGCCGTGGCATTTAAACGATGCCCAATTGGCACTAAGGGGCCTAAAGTGTGCCAAGAAAACATCCCCCACACCATTACACCACCGCCACCAGCCTGCACAGTGGTAACAAGGCATGATGGATCCATGTTCTCATTCTGTTTATGCCAAATTCTGACTCTACCATCTGAATGTCTCAACAGAAATCGAGACTCATCAGACCAGGCAACATTTTTCCATTCTTCAACTGTCCAATTTTGGTGAGCTTGTGCAAATTGTAGCCTCTTTTTCCTATTTGTAGTGGAGATGAGTGGTACCCGGTGGGGTCTTCTGCTGTTGTAGCCCATCCGCCTCAAGGTTGTACATGTTGTGGCTTCACAAATGCTTTGCTGCATACCTCGGTTGTAACGAGTGGTTATTTCAGTCAAAGTTGCTCTTCTATCAGCTTGAATCAGTCGGCCCATTCTCCTCTGACCTCTAGCATCAACAAGGCATTTTTGCCCACAGGACTGCCGCATACTGGATGTTTTTCCCTTTTCACACCATTCTTTGTAAACCCTAGAAATGGTTGTGCGTGAAAATCCCAGTAACTGAGCAGATTGTGAAATACTCAGACCGGCCCGTCTGGCACAAACAACCATGCCACGCTCAAAATTGCTTAAATCACCTTTCTTTCCCATTCAGACATTCAGTTTGGAGTTCAGGAGATTGTCTTGACCAGGACCACACCCCTAAATGCATTGAAGAAACTGCCATGTGATTGGTTGATTAGATAATTGCATTAATGAGAAATTGAACAGGTGTTCCTAATAATCCTTTAGGTGAGTGTATATATATATATATGGAATGTTGTTGTTGTCCATAATATATCCTATGTATGTATATTATATATACATTTATACATTTTACTTTGAGCGTTCCAAATGTACTATATTAATTGATTTTATTCCATGATTGTAAACGGACTGTATTTTGCCTATCGTCTAGGTGTTTTCAGTCCTATTGATTTAAATGGGGTGCACATTCTTCTGAATGTCAGGGAAGATTACAGGAGTGCTTTATAAGGACTGACACACTTTATCGGACTGAACCTGTAAACCCATTTTCTGTCAATGATTAAAAGCAAAGGGAAGTAAGTGCTGATGCAAGATATCTTTGGAGAACTGAACTGCTAGACTGAGTCCTGATATTCTCAATGCTTAAGAAACATTACATCAATAAACTCCTTGAGCTTGCAATTTTAATGAACACTTGCATATTAAAGTACGAATACATAACCGTAATTACTTTAATTTGAATGTGGTGGTTTTTAGCTCTCAAAACTGTTGAAGCTATACTGTGCTTCCCCATTGAATTTCAGTAAATGTTTTCTGTTGCTGGGACGGTTTCTCTTTTTAAAGACTGTAAACATCCAGTTTTCACTAAACGTGTTTTTCTTCAGAAAATCCCCTGTCCTCCCATGTTGCAGTACATGCTGGTTTTGGGTCATTGAATTATCACATCATTAATGAGCAAAAGCTTTTACAATCATAAAAGGGAATCCTGCATGTTATAGACATATATACATTTCATTGGCAAAGATTCCAGGGTGTGCTAGGGAAGGAAAATAAAATAAATAAATAATATAATGAAGACTGCCTCAAAGCAATATCAGATAATGAACACAAGGTTTGCTAAATTTGTCACCACTAAAAACAGGACAGAATTGTTTTGGAGCCACAATAACAAGGTGCAAATTGGCTGCATATCAGCCGATGATTTCCAAACAGAAGTCTCTATGTACATTTCTTTCAACAGTGTCTCTGTACTGTGAAACAAAACATTAGGAAGCAAACCTCCTTAGTTTTCAAATGAAAATGAACTGTGTATATATAAATACATAAATACACACACACACATATATATATATATGTAATTCAAGAACTCTGGGACAGGTCTCTTTTGAAACACTTCCTACACTTACCTAACAGTTTATACAGACCACAGGCATTTCCATTGAGAGTATCTAGATGTGTTCCAGCTTGAAGGTTTAAAACTATGTCTGTGGTTATAGTACCAGTCTGGTACCACCAATTAAAGTAGGTATATTAAGACAGCCTCAAACATGACAGGTTGTATGCTATTGTCCTGAGGGGGAAAAGAAATCAAACCTATTTCAGGGAATAAGAAAATTATAATTCTCTTCAATAATTAGAATGTCAAGAGTTATGTTTTTTTTTGTCTCAGACATAATTATGTAGTTTCCACTTTAATGGTTTCACTGTTAAATAATAAAGAAGACTGTGCTTATGAAAACAAATCTTGATATATATATATATATAATGTTTAAACAATTTAATTGCTACATATTATCTAGTCCTGAACAGTGCAGTCAAATGTCAGCATGAGCCTGACTCAATTGTATTGAAGTTTGTGCAGTAGAGAGACAATGAATAGGGTCTTATCTTGCACAAATAAACAAATAACAGTATTGTGCCAAGCTGAGATCAACTGACTTAATACAGTAGAATATACAAAAATAATGCATCTCTAAATACAGGTAAGCTTCTTCATGTGACCACAACATGACATAGATATACAGTACTGTGCAAAAGTTTTAGGCAGGTGTGAAAAAATACTGTAAAGTAAGAATGCTTTCAAAACTAGACATGTTAATAGATTATATTTATCAATTAACTAAATGCAAAGTTAGTGAACAAAAGAAAAATCTAAATCAAATCCATATTTGGTGTGACCACCCTTTTCCTTGAAATTGATCTCTTCTTATTCTTCTTGAAGATAGTTCTTAATGACTTTGTTTTATGTTTGGGGTCATCGTCATACTGCAGAATACATTTGGGGCCAATCAGATGCCTCCCTGATGGTATTGCATGATGGATAAGTATCTGCCTGTACTTCTCAGCATTGAGGAGACCAATCATTTTGACCAAATCCCCAACTCCATTTGCAGAAATGCAGCCCCAAACTTACAAGGAACCACCACCATGCTTCACTGTTGTCTGCAGACACTCATTCGTGTACCGCTCTCCAGCCCTTCAGAGAACAAACTGCCTTCTGCTACAGCCAAATATTTAACATTTTGACTCATTGGTCCAGAGCACCTGCTGCCATATTTCTGCACCCCAGTTTCTGTGTTTTCGTGCATAGTTGAGTCACTTGGCCTTGTTGCCATGTCGGAGGTATGGCTTTTTGGCCGCAAGTCTTCCATGGAGGCGACTTCTGACCAGACTTCTCCGGACAGTAGATGGGTGTACCAGGGTCCCACGGTTTTCTGCCAATTCTGAGCTGATGGCACTGCTGGACATCTTCCGATTGCGAAGGGAAGTAAGCATGATGTGTCTTTCATCTGCTGCAGTAAGTTTCCTTGGCCGACCACTGCGTCTACGGTCCTCAATGTTGCCCATTTCTTTGTGTTTCTTCAAAAGAGCTTGAACAGCATATCTGGAAACCCCTGCCTGTCTGCCTTGAAATGTCTGCCTGGGAGAGACCTTGCTGATGCAGTATAACTACCTTGTGTCTTGTTGCTGTGCTCAGTCTTGCCATGGTGTATGACTTTTGACAGAAAACTGTCTTCAGCAACCTCACCTTGTTAGCTGAGTTTGGCTGTTCCTCACCCAGTTTTATTCCTCCTACACAGCTGTTTCTGTTTCAGTTAATGATTGTGTTTCAACCTACATATTGAATTGATGATCATTAGCACCTGTTTGGTATAATTGTTTAATCAGACACCTGACTATATGCCTTCAAAATCCCTGACTTTGTGCAAGTGTACCTAGAAGAATTGATGCTGTTTTGAATGCAAAGGGTGGTCACACCAAATATGGATTTGATTTAGATGTTTCTTCTATTCACTCACTTTGCATTTAGTTAACTGATAATATAATCTATTAACGTCTATTTTTGAAAGCATTCTTATTTACAGCATTTTTTCACACCTGCCTAAAACCTTTGCACAGTACTGAACATACATACATAAAAGCTATGTTTAACAGCTGTAGCCCACCTTTCTAAATAAACTAACAAACTGTTTAAGCTTTCAAGTGTTATTTATGAGAATTGATCCCTTTTAATCAATCACATTCCAAGTCAGTTTTTTGTTTTATTTCACAGTCCCACAAATACCTTTCAGAACAAGAAGATTTTTGCCCTGCATTCTGCCAATTAGCCTGTGGCAAAAGATTCTTGCTTTATTAGCTTGATAATGTTTTTATAGGCTGACTGGCATCTCCACATTGATGCTGATTCACACTGTAGTTATCTTATGAGAAGTATCTGCATCTCCAATCCTAATGCCAGTCTTTGTCTGGGGAACACCCTACAAAAGATTTATGGAGACACTCCTTTGTCATATTAGACAAGAGAAACACATCAGTTGCTGACTCCACAATCATGTCAGAGAGTGCAATTTCCATAAACTATGGTCTTAAGAAAGACATTTGTCATATTGTTTTAGTTCCAACTCAGTGACCCTTCAAAGTATCAGGCTTAGCATGAAGATGAAACTTTTCCTCAGATATGATCAAATACAGTTCTGTCACAAACTCAGTCAGAAAGCAGTACAAGGTGTTGACAGTGCTTATTTTGAGTGCTTCATTTCAGGGCAAAGAGCTTTAAGAAATACACAATATAAAGAAGAAATAATAAAACATTCAGAACAAAAACACTGCAAGAATTGTAACTACAAAATGGATATACATCCACTGCACTGTTGCTGCTCATAAATTCAAGTGAGAGTGTGGATAAACATGGCTTATAGTCAATAACCCATTCATGGCTGTAGTATTTACTCACAGATACCTCATAGATTAACTGTAAACGTGATGAGCTATACTTTCCATCATTTCACCTTGTATTCCCAACTTGAATGACAAAATAAGTCCTCACACTG